>NW_022706010.1:37589-41115 GCF_011630105.1 Anneissia japonica
CGAACTCGCTGACTATTGTACATTTTACTGTACTGTTTTTCCGTTTTTAAATGTTTGTGCTCGTTAGCAATTTAGATTTGTTGTTGATGTTATCCATGACAGTAATACGTACCGCGAAATGCCAGGCCTCTGAAAGTCCCCATCATTGGTATTCGCCATGTTATTGGAATTTTTATTTCAAATTTCGCAAAAATGGTTTATAACATTTCCTGCAAGTTCGTCGTTCAAATCTGGTGCTGAATCAATGTTTTAGAGCCTCCCATCAGAGCCATTAATAATAATAATAATATTAATAATTTGCCGCAAATATAGTAATAATATCTAATAATATTAATAATTTTTAAAAATACTTATACTCCCAGAGCTACTCATAGGAGCTAAAAACTAATTTATTTTAGTTCTCAAATATGCATATTCTTTATGTTGATTTATAAATTAAATTTTTGCTACAAGGTATTTTACAACATTTGTTTGTTTATTTTTTATTTTTTTCTTTAAGTTTATAATTGAGGGCCATTTTTTATTTCTTGATTCAATTCTTGCTTATACAGTATTTAAATATTTGAAGATTAAAAAAAATATATATCATTTCTATTACCGAATTTTTCATTGGGGCCATTTTTACCTACCTGTCATATGGGGACATTTTTACCTACCTGTCATATGGGGCCATTTTTACCGGGGCCATTTTTTCTGGGGCCATTTTTTCCGGGGCCATTTTTTCTGGGGCCATTTTTTCCGGGGCCATTCTTACCTACATTCTTAGATGTAATATAAGAGATTTGCTTTTTGCCACAGAGTAATAAACTTAACATCAATCTTTTTATCTTCCTAATGCAGATGCGTACCAGAGTGTCACCACGAACACCTATGTAAGGAAGACGTAACCAAATTTTAGGCATATTGTCATCATTAATATCAGGCCTATCACTATCAATCGGCTTAGGTTTTACCGATTGACAACATATCTAGGAAAACCATTCCACAGCATCATCCTCTTGATTCTTTCAATTTCACTGGTAAAATATAACCCAGGCGTGCATATTGTGTATGCTCTAGATAAAAGACTACGAACCCAAGATATTTTATTAGCCCATGGAACGAAGCTATCAAAATGAATATATTGACCAGTGTGTGTTTTCTTACGATACACTCCCATTTCACCATTGGTTATAAATGTTAAATAAAGAAAATTAATGTTGTTACAGCGTTCAAATGACTCAAAAGTGAAGTTAATATTTTTATGGAAAGAGTTAAGTGAGTTAAGTACTAGTGGGACATCGAGTATCATCAACGAATCGAACATAGAATTTTAGTATATCATTGGCAACAAGATTAGGAATAACTTTTTGTTCAAGTTCTGTCATAATAATATTGGCTAGGACTGGGCCCAATGGTGAACCCATAGAGACGCCATCAGTTTGCTTATATAATGTATTATCACAAGAAAATACAGTTTTCGTACATGTATCTCTTAATAGTTTACAAAGAGTATTCCTTTTTAATTTTGTATCAATTAGTTTCTTATTGTAAACCCTATCAAGAATAATGTCAATAACCTTAGGCAGAGGTCGAACATTAGTGAATATAGATTCAACGTCAATGAAATACTGTAAAACAATAACCATCATTAAATAGCTGCATAGGTATTTTTCTTATGCTTTCAGCGGCGTCATAAGTGTCTTTCTACACATTCGTTCTAAATTAGCGGATATGAAAAAAATAAAAATAAATAAAATTATCTAAATTAAAGTATTAAAACAGCTCAGAGAAAGATTTGCCATTTTGCGACCCGATAAAGGAACTGGTGTTGTATTGGTCAACAAAGAGGGGGTATCAGAAATCCCTATCTAATATGTTCACCGGTAACAAATTTCAAGCAGTACACTAATGGATCAAAAAAAATTATGAATGATGACAGGTGGCCAAGATTACCTTTTAGAAACTAAAATGGTGTTGGCTCTCACATTTAAAAACATACTACAGTAAAGAGAAATGGTCTGGAGGAGGAGGCTATCGGCACTGCCGCAGTGCGAACAAAAAAAGCTGCTGTTTTCTAATGGCACTGCCGCAGTGTCAAAAAGCTGCTGTTTTCTATGACAATGCCGCAGTGCCAAAAAGCTGCTATTTTCTATCGGCACTGCCACAGTGCAAACAAACTGTTATTTTCTATCAGCATTATTGCCGCAGTGTGAAAAAAGCTCCGATTTTCTATCGGCACTGCTGCAGTGCCAAAACACTGCAGTTTTCTATCGGCACTGCCACTCAAAAAACTGCTGTTTAATTAATCAAATGGATGTTTTTGTCGATAGATTATGGTGTCAATAATTGGTTAGGTTTAGCCTAGCCTATATTATTGTTAAAATTACATTATATATGTTTTTCAATTAATTATAATTATTTCTAATTATTAAATATATACATATGTCTAGGCCCATACATAAAACAAACAATAAAACAACAAAAATTATAAATAAAATAGTAGTAGTATAGTAATAATAATAATAATAATAATAATAATAATAATAATAATAATAATAATAATAATAATAATAATAATAATATAATAGTAACAGTACAGCATGATGTAATCCACGTGTGTTGATACATAACTCATTGAAAAAGACGATAAGTTGTTGTAGCATTACTACCATCTGTAAATTTGTATATAGGATCTGTGTGTAAATAATACCTTGCATTTTTAACTTAGGAAGGTCATTTACCTTAAGGTCATTTGCCTTAATTCAAGTGACCACACATTATTTGGGAATGTTGATGAGTTTCCCAAGTACAGTACTAGACAAGGACAGGCAATTACTAATCCTTATTGGTCAGATGGTATGAAAGGTGATGCTATATCACATACATTTGTACTTTTACAGACACTCCTCAGTTTTATTCAAAACATGAATATTTCAACCCGTCCTCGGGTCTTCTTCAGCATGTGTGACAAAAAAAAATATAAGTTGGCAATTACAATAATTATGATAAAAAGTAAAGTATATATGATTGGTCGCCATTTTAATAAAATGTAATAAACATGGTAATAGAACAAAAAAAACTAAGGGGCGGAGTAAGAATACAAATACAGTAATTAACAGATAAATTAATTGGGAACTGTAATTAGTGTGGGAACACAGATCTCAGCCGGCAATAACAATAATTGAAATAAACAATGACATAGAATAAAGGAGCCGCTTAGATTAAATCCCCTTCAACATGATAAATAGCAAATAAGCAAAAATATGTTAACAAACAGGCAAGTTCTATAACAAAAACAGCCAGAAAAGCGGAAATAAAAACTCTTATTTGATATAGAGATATACAGAAATATATATATATATACTATATATAGCATATATACGACTATATACTACCATAAGGGGAAACGTTAACAATGGAAAGGGTTAGAAATAATACCTTAAGGCGAAAATACTGCCGCTAAGGGGAAATTTTAACGACGTTAAGGCGAAATGTAAACAAAGGATTTTTCACCCTATGAGTTAGTTAGGAGTAGTATATATAC
>NW_022706010.1:43902-48755 GCF_011630105.1 Anneissia japonica
TATTTATATTTCGTTCTACCGCAGTATTTTCTTACTATATTTAATCACAGTAATTAAGTTTTTACTGATTTTGTTATTGTTGCACGTCTTTACGGCTGTGCCTCTGTTATAAAAGAGAAGCAATAAAGTTACTTACTTACTTACTTACTTCCTGTCCCAGCTTGGTATTTTTGTTTTCAGTTTTTTCAATTTACTTGATCTTGAGAATGGTTCCATGATGGACCCGAAACGTCGATCTTTCTTGTCATTAAATTTTGTTTTGAAATTATATAGTAAGCGTCTCTTAATTCGTATATATAATTTATAGTTCGATAAACGATGACTCCAAAATTGGCAGCCATATTTCTTTAGTTAATCATCTCGATGTAAAAATAAATAGAGGCAATTATACTTGTGTCTTGATCTGTAATTTTTAACTGTCAGTGATATGGTAAATTATATTTACAGGACAGCTTCGGAACCAACAAAAAGGTGTCCCCTGCGGTTGGTCGTAGTGTGTTGAAAGATACTTTCCATCCTTTTGTTGCCGAAAAGGTTTCCCTATTATAGGGGTGTCTGCTTAATATGAGTGTCTCAAAGGAGGGGTTCTATAGACTGTATTTGACAAACAACTTATGGTAATAATATCATAGGTATTTGCCCCTAAAGACGCCTCATTATGGTTCTGCATATAAATACTGATGGCTTAATTGTTACAAGTTAAATCAGAGAAGTATAAAGATGAGGATGGATTCATGGCTGAATGAAAGTCTCATGACATGAAATAAACAATAAGATAATTCAGTGAAAATTAAATATATTTAAACGGTAGAGAATGCTTTCAAGAAAAGTACATGTGATATGATTACAATTCGGAATTAAGTAAATAATGAAAGCTCATTGGATGCTCTCAACCCAGTTTTTAAAATTGGCTTAAAACGCCTAATAGCCAAAGCCTCCATAAATAAAATGTGTGACCAATGTAGAAAGCCATACAGAATTTTAGTATTATCAAATATTAAAGTTTGCTTGAGTGATGAAGTATTTACATTTTTCAGGAAAATATTATTGATTTCAATGATATACCTAAAACTCTCACATTGTCGTATGTGCTCATGAATACTGCTATCTGATTTGAGAGCATTCTCATTTATTCTTATCTTAAGGCATCAATCTGTCTTTCCTATGTAACTGGCATTGCAGCCAGGGCGTTAAAATTTATAAATCAAAGAGCTACGGTATTCTTTAGGTAAGGTCCTTAGATGTAAAATAAGAGATTTGCTTAGTTTGCCACAGAGTAATAAACTTAACATCAATAATTAAATATCTATTTATCTTCCTAATGCAGATGCATACCAGAGTGTCACCACGAACACCTATGTAAGGAAGACGTAACCAAATTTTAGGCATATTGTCATCATTAATATCAGGCCTATCAATATCATTCGGCTTAGGTTTTACCGATTGACAACATATCTAGGAAAACCATTCCATAGCATCATCTTCTTGATTCTTTCAATTTCACTGGTAAAATATAGCCCAGGCGTGCATATTCTGTATGCTCTAGATAAAAGACTACGAACCCAAGATATTTTATTAGCCCATGGAACGAAGCTATTAAAATGAATATATTGACCAGTGTGTGTTTTCTTACGATACACTTCCATTTCACCATTGGTTATAAATGTTAAATAAAGAAAATTAATGTTGTTACAGCGTTCAAATGACTCAAAAGTGAAGTTAATATTTTTATGGAAAGAGCTAAGTGAGTTAAGTACTAATGGGACATCGAGTATTATCAACGAATCGAACATATAATTTTAATATATCATTGGCAACAAGATTAGGAATAACTTTTTGTTCAAGTTTTGTCATAATAATATTGGCTAGGACTGAACCCATAGAGACGCCATCAGTTTGCTTATATAATTTATTATCACAAGAAAATACAGTTTTCGTACATGTATCTCTTAATAGTTTTCAAAGAGTATTATTTTTTAATTTTGTATCAATTAGTTTCTTATTGTAAACCCTATCAAGAATAATGTCAATAACCTTAGGCTGAGGAACATTAGTGAATATAGATTCAACGTCAAATGAAATAAAACAATAACCATCATTAAATAGCTGCATAGGTATTTTTCTTATACGTTCAGCGGCGTCATAAGTGTCTTTCAATACAAATTCGTTCTAAATTAGCGGATACTATAAATAAAAATAAATAAAATTATCCGGAGATGCTAAACGCATTAAAGTATTAAAACAGCTCAGAGAAAGATTTGCCATTTTGCGACCCGATAAAGGAACTGGTGTTGTATTGATCAACAAAGAGGAGTATCAGAAATCCCTATCTAATATGTTCACCGGTAACAAATTTCAAGCAGTACACTAATTCACAATAGAGGAGAAATCAGTGCCGAAGAATATACGAATATGCGTCCTACCTCAACTATGCCAGCTAGGGCACATGGCCTTCCAAAGACACACAAGGATTTTGACACTCTTCCACCTCTCCGTCCTATTATAGATACAACTGGGACAGCTTACTATCCTGTCGCAAAATTTGTAGCCAATTTATTATATCCGCTAACTCATTTTAAAAATTATATATAATTGTGGTCTAATTTTACCATACCCTAGCTATACCAGAGAACAGTTACTTGCATGGGGTAACTGTGCACAGAATTCCTCTATGCTATACTAAACCATAGAGAAAATAGAACAGAAACAGTGTACATTTAACGATAAGCGAGCAATCCGAGCCTATCTGTGCGCTGAATTTCGAGCTCATACTTCTCCTTTGTTAGCATGTTAGATTACTCTATATTTTTCATTTTTTAAAGTTTTTTTTTTGTTGTTATTTTTATGTTTTGTGTATACCATAGATCTGCCCAATGTATTCTCAACTTCTTCCTCTAAAAATAACCAAATACGGTCACAGCAGACAATCTAATCACTTTCATCTACCTATTGCTCATACGCTCTTAGAAAATCTATTACAGTATATTCTAATCTGGCCATGTGATTTGGAATTCCTTTCCAGTTACCATAAAAATGCCCTCACTATCAATCATGAAACGTCACTTTAAAACATCATTGCTTCAGTAATGATTATTAAAATTGTAGATAAGTGTTTTTTTTTTTTCTTAAAAACGGGTCTTAATTCGTATTAAAATTAAGCTTTGCTTTTTAAGTACTCTTCACTAATATGATTATGTACTGTACTTCATGTCAGTGGAATAAATTGAATTGAATTTATCCAGATATTACGATTTTACGTTTAAAAGGCTATTTTTAAAAAAATCCCAATACTATGGCTTGTATTTCAATACTTGAAGTCTCTAGTTTTCACACCTCCAAGCACCCACGCTGTTTATCTGTCCTCAAACTTGGCTGGTGAATCGGACTCAACCATTTTTGTACATGTAAAGAATTAAACCTTTTTAATAACGTTATTATTTTCTTTACACTTTCCGATATATTATACATGAATAAATTAGCTAATTATGAAATATTTATTAATGTACAGATATTTTACATTTTTTTAAAAATTGAACATGATCATAAACTATGATATGCAAAGAAAAAAGTTCCTTTTAGAAAATGGACGTGCTCAAATGATTAGCTTTATTCCTCTGTGAATTTTGGAAGAGCTTCATTTTTCGTCAATTGTTGACCAGGTAAGGGACCATTTAAATTTTGTACTCTTGTATTTTCATCTTTGTAGGCCTATAATCAGACACTTTTTCCTCCATGTATAAATCAGGAGGAACACTTACGTAACCATGGTATAATTTATAATTTGTAGTCAAAAAATGTAATTTTCTTTTTTACTTAAGGCATCTAGTTTAATTATATTTTGATTTTAGTTTATAACTTGTAAAATTATTACAGTATTTATAATTATTAAATATATACATATGTCTAGGCCCATACATAAAACAAACAATAAAACAACAAAAATTATAAATAAAATAGTAATAGTAATAATAATAATAATATGCTCGAATAATAATATAATAATAAATAATTATACTTTGATAATACTTTAATTGACCTTTTTACGATAGTTTGATTAATGAGATGAATCAGCATACATTAACTTAACTTGCGTATATGCAAAACCTGTTTTTTTTTAAATTTTAATAAAGATGTTACCGTATCTAGTTTTTTCTGTTTTAAAAAATAATCTTATAAATTTGTATGATAATTTCATCCACATAATTCATGTTTTCGATGTTAGTATGGTTGATAAATAATATATAATAAAATAATAAAAATATTAATAATAATAACAATGAAGGTTCTCGAATAATTCGTTAATAAATAATTAATAATACTTCTATCCCCTATTAAGTGTGATTAATGAGATATGTGTTGATTAATTTATTGAAATATACAATAGGTGTATATCATTAATAATGATTCAGCATATTAAATCAACTTACACTTACAATAAATGTAAAATCTGGGATTTTTTTCATTAAAATGTTACCTATTTTATTCCGTTTCAAAAGATAATCATATAAATTGCATTATAAATTTTCATTGTATTGAGAATTTAATCCACATAATTTATGTTTTCAATTATTTAAGCATTTAAACAATTCAGTGAGCCAAACGCTGGATGTAAACGTAAAATAAAACAATTTTTTGGTAAGCAGAGCTCAGGATGGTTCACACGAGGTGACGAATATCCGTCGAAATAACCTATAGGGTCTAACTACAATTTACAGTATTAGTATATTTTAAGTAATACATACAAGAATCCTAAAACGAATTGTTCAGGTAAGAAATTGGCATAAAAAAGTAGTAATTTTTCAATCGCGACCTTCATTTTTCGATTCATAAAATAGCGACGATAGATATTAATT
>NW_022706010.1:48812-51398 GCF_011630105.1 Anneissia japonica
AACTCATTGAAAAAGACGATAAGATGTCAACGACTTGGTTGACTTATAACACAAATTTTATTCAAAACATTTTCAAGCTATTACAATAATTATGATAAAAAGTAAAGTATAATATGATTGGTTGACATTTTAATAAAATGTAATAAACATGGTAATAGAACAAAAAAAAACTAAGGGGCGGAGTAAGAATACAAATAATTAACAGATAAATTAATTGGGAACTGTAATTAGTGTGGGAACACAGATCTCAGCCGGTGTAACACGAAATTTAGTTCCCGGAGAATTTTAGTATTTTGTGGTCTGAATAATCAGAGCCTATGGGACACAAATTTGCAACACTTTCTTCTGGGGTAAACAATTATTAAATATGTCATGTATTCATTAAACAACATAAAGTAACGGAAGGTTATACAATCGAGCATGTACGGTACCTTATGTTGAACTTAACTTCACAGCTTATTATCCAGCATAAACAATCTGTAAAAAATATGTGAAAGCTAATTTACGTTGAAAAAATCCCAAGTCACTTTATTAGCGAGAAACAGTGAGCATGATGGGAAGGGTAGTTGAAACTTACTTTCCTTTACAGCGACAGTAATTAGGCTAGCAATAATACGGCGGGAATAGGTCAGATAAACAATAATAAGGCGGGAATATATTGGTGATCATATTACGTCCGCATAAGCAGTATAAAATAAAACTGTTTTGACATTTACTGGCCGTTCGGCGGTGGAGTTATGCGAAGCTTCGGGTCAATGGGGAGAAGTTGTTTCTCTAGCTGTTAGTTGGCCTAGGCCTACATGTTTTGTTTTGTAAAGCTATTCATTGGTTTTTATCTTGAATTTGCGTGTAGTGTATGCTATCATACCGCTTCCTTTTTTGGGGGGAGGGGGGAGTTACCTGAATAGCCTGTACGACCGTTGTCACGACTATTTCTTTTCACTTTTTTGGACTATTATCTATTTAATTATTTATTGAAGAAGGGTACGTACGACAAAAAAAAAAAAAAAAGTAACATTCTTTTAAGACAATCAAACAGCTTGTCGTACCACTGCTAAAACTTATAAAAAAAATATGCCTGTAAGATTAAGGGCATTTTAAAAGTTTTACTGTATTATAATTCTATTCTTTTGTTGATTATTTTAATGTACTACTGAAGTTTGGTTTATGTTACAAATGTTAAGTGAATCTGATTCTCGCTTATAACAACAAACAACAATAATCGGTTGATTTCAAATAAAGAAATTTATTATTATTAACTTATTTTTTTCTTGGAATCAACATTATTCATTATAGGGTCCTTTGTTTTATTATTATTATTGTTATTATCATTATATGTCGTGTAATGGTTTCTTTAATCGATCGACCTAATATTACTATCCTCAATAATTTAATTATTGTGATCGATCCTTATAATCGTTGATGTTGGGCAACTCGGACAGCGTCGTATGATTGTTATATATATTTTTTTCAATAATGTTTGTAGGCCTATTGATAATAGGCCAAAACCACTCCCACCTGAATTTTCTAGCAAAATGAAAAGCTTGGAGGCAGGATTTCTTTCTTTTTTTTATAAATAGAAGTATAGAAATTGTCCAGGAAATTCTAATCAAATTAAGTATAGACCTACTTTAAGTGAATTATAACGATGATTTCACCAACCTATTGAAAATGATTAATTTTAACACATTTAATTTGATTAGTGATATTGTATAATTTAAAAGAAACAAAGGGGAAAAAAGCCACCCTCCCCATCTAAAATTGTGTTGTGATGCGACGCTAAACAAGTAATTTCTTCTATTTGGTCTTATTGGAAGCTATAACAAAAATATTAACACGAGATACCGGTAATTAATATATCTTATGTATAAATGTTGGTTTATAAACTTTTATCTAAAAAAATCTAATTATGGTAAACGCCATAAACGCACGTATATTCTATATCTGGATGATACTGTTCAAGAGTCCTTCGTAACGTTTTCATTTCCAATATTGTAATTATTACATTAAAAAAACTCACTTGTATTATATTTCATTTTAAATTATCTGTATCCACTATAATGAATTATCTTGGATGTTGTAATTAGGGAAGGAAGCTTATGGAATAAAACTAAATTTATCTTACAGTGTAATCAAACCATACATTTAAAAAGTACGGTAGTGTTACATGGATAAGAGAGGAAATCTATAGGATTTTAAAGGGAAGAACTGTTGATATAAGTGAATTATATCAACATACTAGCCATCAAGCCACAACCACAGACTCTATGGGTCTGTGCCATCGTTTCATATAAAATTTCAGCTCCGGTTCCGTCATAGACTTATCCTTGGGGTGAAACAGAAAGTTTAAGGATTTAAATTGGTGAATTAAGAGGAAGAAAAAAAATGGCAGGGTGTTTGAAACTAATAAGTAGAGAATGTTGCGGCATTTCAGTTCCACTTTCTTCTCATCTGTAGCCCATCACAACGTAGCAACTGGGTCAATATACTCGAAACAGTTGCTACTGGTTACCAAGTTTTCTTTCTCTTCCTACAAACTATTAGCAATCATAGGCAATTGCTTTTATATATATATATATATATATA
>NW_022706010.1:53232-63144 GCF_011630105.1 Anneissia japonica
TCGAATAATAATAATAATTATTATTATTATTATTATTATTATTACTATTCGAATATTGAAGGTATTAATTTACATTGCAATCACACGCATTTGAATTGAATGGGGGATCGTGTGGCCTCCAAAGAGACTAAAATTCGCTCAAATTCACCCGAAAATGATCCGAAAGATGTGACAGTTAGAGGGTTTTTTAATTTAATTTAGACTTCTAATACTGTTACTGTATATATAAATGTTTCTCCCTGACGATATTTTACAGTACTTACTATTACTAGCGTCGAAAATATCAATTCAAGGGTATTGTTTTACAAATATCAGTAGCCAATAGCTGGCAATAACAATCTGTATGGTTCGTAGGCGGGAATATTTCTTAAGTCCGACCAATCAAAATGAAGGCCATTGCTTAAGCCAGATTGGAAGCCTAATTAGCATACATTACCCTATATAAATGTATACGAGACTGACTGTATGCATTGCATTTGACGTTAGATGATTGCGGAAGCAATGTTGGTAACTCAGCAGTGTGTTGAAAATTGAATTGCATATAGCATTATGTGAATATATTATTTTTAAACGTTTCTTAAACTATAGTTCAGAGAATTAAATATACATTTTTATCTTCAAGTGCTAAAGTGATTTTAAAGTAGACTTACAAGGCTTTATTAATTTATTTTATTGAATTCCAATTCTGTGGATTTACAACTCAAGTGTGTCAACCCACTTTACTTAGTATTATTATCTCCCTGTAAGAAGAACATATACAGCATTGAGTGATAAATAATTTACCTTTGTTGATATACTCTATCATACCCCCATGACTGTATTAAGCAGTGTAAATGCATGAATGTTACGATTTGATTACATTATTATTGTAGTTGTTCTATTTCATTTTTTATATATCTTATATACGTGCAAAGTATTGTATTCTCATTGTATCATTATTAATAGATCTACCTGGACATTGAATAAAATAAAAATGAAATACCACAACTTTGAGTGAATTCTGTAATTAATTCTGTTAAGAGCATAAAACACTTTAACATGCCTAAATTATTTTGAGAAATCGTAGGAACCATTATCTTTTGGAACATTGGCTAATAATTTTGGCAATATTCTCTAGTCCAATTTCCAATCAATTCTGATTAGTTTGAATTGAATTTATTCATTAATCATGTAATTAAAACAACAGGACAAGAAAGGCAAAAATGCAACAAACAACCCTGATTAATTAATAGGATAAGCCATAAAAAGTGGGTCCCATAAAAACGATTTAAATTTGCACAAAGAACAACACAGCATGTTTTGTATGGACGTAATTTTATTTAATATGCTGATTATTATTATCTCATTAATCAAACTATGGTAAAATTATTATTATTATTATTATTATTATTATTATTAATATTATTATTATTATTATCATTATTATTATTGTTTGTTTTTTGTTTGTTTGTTTTATGTATATGCCTAGGTATATATAATACCGGTATATATTTAATAATTTAATGAGAAGTAATTATACTTACTAATTGTAAAACAAAAATAATATAATGTTAACAATAATATAATCTAAGCTAGACCTAGTCAATTATTAATAAAGCCAAATATGTAGAACATCATTACACACCTTCATGACAGTCCAGCCCTCCAAATCTTGTTTCAATGACTAACTGAATTCACTATATTTTGATTTTCATCCATTATTATTACTTTCTATTATTATTTATTTATTATTATTCTGTATTATTATTATTATTATTATTATTATTATTATTATTATTATTATTATTATTATTATTATTATTATTATTATTATTTTCAATGCTATATTTTGATCTTCATTCATTATTATTATTTATTTAATATTATTGTCTGTATTATTATTATTATTATTATTATTATTATTATTATTATTATTATATTATCATTACTCTATATTATTATGCCTTTGCCATTATCATTGCTTCTCTGGTTGGCATCTTGTACAGGGACGTGTTCCCTTTTTTGCCTGCCAGTGTCATTACGTTTAGAGTAAAATAAAATTATAAACTATGAATTATACTAATGTCATCTATCGATAAAAACATCGATTCGATTAATTAACAGCAACTTTTCGCACTGTGGCAGTGCCGATAGAAAACAGCAACTTTTTCGCACTGCGGCAGTGCTGATAGGAAACGGCAGCTTTTTGGCACTGCGGCAGTGCCGATAGAAAACAGCAGCTTTTTTTTTCGCACCAGTGCCAAATCGGCACTGCGGCAGTGCCGATAACCATTACCTGGTCTGGAGACCTTTTATGATTGTGAACCAGCTATAAAGCCTGGTCCAAAACGTTAAAATTAACCACAGAAATAACGATGGCAAAGATTGGCTTATCAGAGCCCAACAAAAATCTACACTTCAAAACTATATAATGTAAAGAGCCCCTACATATTAATCATACCGGTATCTTTTGATAAATTAGATTTTTACGGAATCAACTTAAATTTAAAACATGCTCTAACTGTCTTGACCTGGAAGCTAGAAAAGAATCTTAGTCAATAACAACAACGGATTTTGTAAATTGTGTAAAGAAAATAAAAATGAAACAGTAGTCCACTTTTTATTTGATTGTAAAGTACCGGTACTTTATAAAATTAGAGTTAAATCATTTAAAGAAATTCAAAATCAATTGTATGATAATGACTTAAAAATACATTGGGTTAATTTTATTAATGGTTCCATTGATTATAAATGGCATTTCATTTAGATAATTTTTAAGATGATAACTTGATTCTAGGTCAAATTGTAGACAGGAACTGTAAACAATATTTAACAAATACATGGCGACGTCGGTCAGAATTTTATACCACGTAATACAGTAGTATTAAATAGTATATTTGCAAATATTAAGACTGACCTCATGTATAACGGTACAGTAAAGTTTAATCATCCCCATAACTTAACCTGTTTTTCAGTTGTACCATATTTAGAGTATAAATATGTATATCTTGTATGTTGTATTACTTTACATTCGCACGTATTTTAATTATTTTCAATTGTTTAATTTTCAAGTCTAATTAAGGTCATAAGATAGTCATAAGGGATCCTTAGTTGTTATTAAGGACCATTTGTGGTTAACTTATGAAACGTCAGTTAAGAATATATATACTGTATGTATGTGTGCTGTATGACTGTGTATATCATCTCCAATGTAGGAACGCTTACTGAACACCTATCCGGTTACGTGGATTCTGTTATTAAACCTTTCATCCCCTCCATCCCCAGCTACATCAAAGATACCACGCACTTTCTCAACAGTCTCTCACAAATCCCTAACCTTCAGACGGATGCTCTATTGGTCACCATGGATGTCACATCCCTGTACACGAACATCCCCCATGCTGAAGGCCTAGCCGCCCTTGAATCGTTGCACAGCAAAAACTCGTTTTCATTAGATCATATCCAGGATATTTTATCTATTTCTAGGTTCATACTTACCCATAATAATTTTATATTTAAAGATCAACACTACCTTCAGATCAGCGGTACTGCCATGGGTACTAAAATGGCCCCCAATTATGCTAATGCCTTCATGGCTTCCCTCGAGGAGAAACTTATCAACAGTTTTCATCTCAAACCCATGCATTATGTCAGATACATTGACGACATTTTTTTTCTATGGAACCATGGCATTGATACGCTTGAGCTTTTTAAAACTCATGCGAACACTTTCCATCACACTATTAAATTCACGTACGTTTGAACACTCTCAACACACTCTCCCGTTCCTCGATGTCTCTGTCAAGGTTACAGACGGGCAACTCTCGACTTCTTTGCCCACCGATCGTCACTGTTATCTTAACTATAACAGTCATTGATATTCAGCCAATGTCTTCGCATCAGACGAATTTGTTCCAACGATGATGACTACTTTGATCACGTCAACAAGCTCACGGCCTACTTTCTGGATAAAGGTTATCCTCTTAAATTCATCCTCAAGCAAACTTCTAGAGCTAATAGGTTTTCTAGACCTTCTCTCCTCTCTCCCAATCCTAAGCCCATCACGGAACGCATACCCCTAGTCATTGATTACAGTCCCAGTAATTCCCAAATAGCTAACAGATTTAAACAAGGATTTCAATCCCTCAAACTCGATCCCTCCATAAACACTATTTTCAATGATCCCCCAGTAGTAGCCAACCGCCAACCGCCCAATCTCAAATCTATTCTATCTTCATCTCGCTTACTTTCATCCTGTAGGTCCGCTGGTAATACCAAATGCCACAAGCCTAGATGTCAAATTTGTAAATTTATCACCACCGATTGCTCTATTTCTATGCCTCATTCTGGCTGCAGTATATTTGTAAATATTAAGACTGACCTCATGTATAACGGTACAGTAATGTTTAATCATCCCCATAACTTAAACTGTTTTTCAGTTGTACCATATTTACAGTATAAATATGTATATCTTTGTTGTATTACTTTACATTCGCTCTGAATTTTAATAATTTTCAATTGTTTAATTTTCAAGTCTAATTAAGGTCATAAGATAGTCATAAGGGATCCTTAGTTGTGATTAACTTATGAAACGTTAGTTAAGAATATATATACTGTATGTATGTGTGCTGTATGACGGTGTATATATATAATATATATATATATATATATTATATATATGCCTATATATTAGTTTTATTAATGTATTTGACTTAGTTTTCTTCGTTTTTCGATCTTCGTTTTGTATATTATTTATAGATGCACCACTCGGAAACGAGCGAGTGCGACTGACTCTAAAGTGATTCCTAATAAATATCAAATATCTTTGCCGAAGGGGGGACCTCTCATCTAATCGAATTGATTTTTAGCTTAACAGATTCTGTAGTTTGATTAATCTATTTTTATGTAAAGAAACAGCAGTTACAATCGCCCACGCGTTCAGAAATGAGACTGATTTTTGTGTCTATTTGTGTCTACTATGTTATGATCTGGCAGTTAAAAGATGGAAAGGGTAAATCCGGTGGAGGTGCATGATATCTCATGTGTCACCTTAAGTACCTTATTAGGTCTACTGTACAAAAGTCATAAACAAAAAATACACCACACATTTCCTGATAATTGAATCCCATGTGGATACTTTATTAATAGGCCTAAACCAAGGAGGTTAAAATAAATTCTATTTTAACCTCCTTGCCTAAACATAGTACAGTTAATTCCTTGAGTTAAGGCAGTAATAGTGCATAGACACACGCTCCTGCTGGGATCCTCTTTATTTTTGTAATCGCAAAATTGTGTAAATAGGTAGGAGTCAGACTGAAAGAGAAAAAAATCTATATGTTGTATTACTGATCTTTCTTAAGAAAGGAAAAGTTGTTTGACGAAAAACTTGGGAACGGTGAAAGAGACACAGATTTTTAAATATATAAAAACTGGGAGGAAAAGGTGTAAAAAAGGGCGGGTACGTCCCCCTTTCCCCCATTTTCTAAATATTCAAAAATCTGTGTCTCATTCACCGTTCCCAAATTTTTTCAAAACTTCAAAATTAACAATAACATGAAATTATAGCTGAATAAATAAGCAACACGTTACAAAAAAAAAACAGCCACAAAAATCGGACAATATTAAAGATGTTACGTTAAAAAACTGCTCAAACAAGCATTTTTGCAAGCATTTCGCACTGTTTAGCGAATTCGGGCCGGACTGTTGGAACACAAAGCAAATTGTAATTTAGGCCTATAAACCCAGTTATTTTGTCTTCGGTTTGCTGCTGCCGCTGCAGCTGCATTCTATCCATAGACTCTTCTAAATGTTTTAAATACTCATATTGTTCTTTCCTAACCTTCTCCTGGGCCTCAGCAATTTTCTGCCTGAGGGAGCTGTCCGAGTTTAGTTTTAGTTCATGTTCAAGCATTTCCAGGAGTACGTTGTCATTATCAGACAAATATCCTTCCATGGGTTTTGAAGTTACAGTTTCAAGTCCTTGCTTCTGCGTGAAGTCTTGTCCACCAACTATCATTTTATTAATGTCTTCCGTAATCTTCTCAATCTCACCGTCCTCAAGATGCAGGTCAAAATTTGCAATGTTTTTTACGTCGTATTCGCTGCTGTCTGCGTCCGATTCTTGTTTTGTCACAGGAAGTGCAGATGATACGACGACAGCCGTCAAGAAGACCACCAATGGGATCATTCTGTTAAAACACAAAAATCGTGAAATTGAAATCAAGCATAAATATAATTCAACTGCAATAGATGTTGGTATACGAATAGAACGCTTCCTTTGAATTGACATTAATTGGGAATTATGTAAAGGAATGAGTGTCGAAGTTTACGTCACCCTAAGATTTTTGTTATCGAATTTGAATAAACTTCTTTTAAAGGTTTATCAAAGTAAAATATTCCTTAACAAATTAACATATTTGATTCTTTTTTTTCTCAGTATGGCTATTTTCTTGTGACTTTCCAAAAGAGATAGGCCTATCATCGGTCTCATTTAACAATGTGAATTCAACCCCAAATTAAGTTGGAATTTGGCTTATTCAAAAGAATCACGAAGGAAATAAGTAGGCCTAAAAGTTTCACTTCAGTAGGTCTAGGCCGGCCTATAGCATCGTGAAGAAGAAGAAGAACTGCTCGGATATTTTTATTTTTCTTATATATTTATACTTATTTGTGTGCTATATGGATACAATATCTGAAATAAAAGTTGATTGGATTTTAACACTGAAAAAAAATATTGAATACCAAGACTCGTTTCGAACTCACAACCTTTCTTTAGAACACATCCTCAATCGAAGGTCGCGAGTTCGAATTGCTACTCCGTGTTAATTTTCTTTTTTAATGAACATGGATAACAACTGTTTGACAAAATGGAAAAAAAAAATACGCGATTTAAACTTGTTAAATACGCGATTCGAACTCACTACCTTAAGTTCTTTAGAACACATACTTAAGTATATGCCCCCACCCCAAGATTTAGATATCGAATTTGATTAAACTTCTATGACTATAAATTGTGCTTTTCCAGATACTGAAACAGATAGTACCAGTCTTATTTTACAAAGTGAATTCAACCCCAAATAAGTTTGAAATTAGCTTATACAAAATTATGAAATAAATATTCGCCTAAAAGGTTCGCTTCAGTACCGTATGTCCTGTACACAGTTAAGAAGTTATTGTGTTCAGTACTTAAAACGGGACCTAAAACATAAGGTCCATGTAGAAAAGATTAAAATGCATTGACAATTCAACCCTAAGTAACAAGGGTTATTTTATACAACGTTTGAATGTAATTTATTAGAATAAATGTGAAACTTACGTCTTTGGAAGCTGCAATAAACTAATATGAAATTGTAATACTGGAATGCTGAAATAAACTGAAGAAAGATCACCAATGCTCTCCCACATATATGATAATTGTCGACTGCAAGTGCATTAAATAGGCTCTCAGCAAGGAGGCTCTCAGTTCTCATTCCGACCAATAATCTCATGTATCTGATAATTCCACCAATGAGATTTAAGAGCGATGATATCTGAAACTGCATATCTCCTAAAACCCAGACAATCATCGGAGTTATTACTATCATATCCCGGGATTAATGGTTTAACGGTAATTTACACGTATAAATTCCAAAGAAAGCCACCACATTAAATTGGTAACAACAGGTACACTCCAGCCCTAGTAACCTTTGGTAAACTACAAGAAAGGTTATTCAATCAGGCAGTCAATGAGTCACAAACAGGTAGTTGATGAGTCAATGTGTGTCGATAGATAGAAGAGAGAATACAAAGATTGTTAGGAGTGATTACAAAAGTGATTTAAGGAGATCAGAAGAATACTTATAACAGAGAAGAATATTTAGATTCAGAAAAGAATCTTATAGAAAAGACTTAAAACAAGAAGATTGATGGTGATTACAATATAAGAAAACAAGAAACTAAAGTCTACCGAATGTAGGCCTAATTTGACTTCTATCATCTTGCGAGTCAACAAAGACCCCCAACACACCTTCATATATTCGACATCGAACACAGTAAAACATTTTACTTGTACTGGCAATGTTTGTTCAGGCCCCGAAACCTCTATTCAGAAATACCGGGATAATGTCCAGCGGGGGATATTTTTACATCTAAAATTTTCTTAGGCCTAGATTAAGATTTTTTTAAAGAATTAATTATATTATTACATGTTAAAAGTTTGTTTCCAATGTAATTCATTACATCTCATTTTCATATTTTCATTTATTGTTGATACTTTAATTTTTTCTATAATTACAGTATACATATGAATGTGACTGTGAACTAATTCAAAATCATAAATTAAACAATTAATCATTTAATGTATATTAAAACGGTTGCTTTTAATATTAAGTTTATCATCTAGTTCGTTATTTTACTCCACCCAAAGCAAGATTTTACAGAATAATTATAACTTCTGAGAGATAATTAAGTGAAGGTCGCCAAAAATCTAATTTTAATTTCAATATTTTTTAAAAATCGAACACTAGGTCCCTCGCGATGCACAGAGCATCTGATCAATTTATACAAGTTGACAGATGTTGCCTACCTATAAGAAAGATTCTAGATTCAAGAACACTTTATTGTCATTTTAAAATAGGAATTTGTTTTTTCTTTGCAGCAGTCTTGGTTAAAAAGGGTAAAATTACATCAAAACTTACAAAAAAAAAAAAAAAAAAAAAAAACAAACAAATTGACAATGGCGAAAAATACGTTAAGATATTAACAAATAGTAAAATGTCAATTTTAATTTAATGCCATTTCAGCATTAGATTAAAACTATAAAAACCTAGCATTTTGCTATAAAATGATGACAGTATTTTAATACAAACAAAACATGTGTTACAGTATGCTTATTCCTTCATTAAGAGCAAGAAACACGAACACATTAGGCCTATATAATGCAATGTGAATAACAATGAGCGTGCGCCTATTATACTTAACGAGGGGATGGATATTGTGAAATATATATATAAAAAAAAGATGTGGCCTCTTAATTAAATTAAACATATGTTATGAACACACAGGGTACAATGTGCGATGCATTATTTCAGTAAACCTATTAAATGTCCAGGTGAATACGTTAGATATTAAACAACAGTCTGCTGGTATATATTTAGTATTATTATTTAGTAAACTTTGATGGATATTGTGAAATATATATATTTAAAAAAAGAAGTAGCCTCTTAATTAAATTAAACATATGTTATGAACACACAGGGTACAATGTGCTATGCATTATTTCAGTAAACCTATTAAATGTCCAGGTGAATACGTTATATTTTAAACAACAGTCTGCTGGTATACATTTAGTATTATTATTTAGTAAACTTTGATGGATATTGTGAAATATATATATATAAAAAAAAGAAGTAGCCTCTTAATTAAATTAAACATATGTTATGAACACACAGGGTACAATGTGCTATGCATTATTTCAGTAAACCTATTAAATGTCCAGGTGAATACGTTAGATTTTTAAACAACAGTCTGCTGGTATACATTTAGTATTATTATTTAGTAAACTTTGATGGATATTGTGAAATATATATATATAAAAAAGAAGTAGCCTCTTAATTAAATTAAACATGTGTTATGAACACACAGGGTACAATGTGCTATGCATTATTTCAGTAAACCTATTAAATGTCCAGGTGAATACGTTAGATTTTTAAACAACAGTCTGCTGGTATATATTTAGTATTATTATTTAGTAAACTTTGATGGATATTGTGAAATATATATATATATAAAAAAAGAAGTAGCCTCTTAATTAAATTAAACATATGTTATGAACACACAAGGTACAATGTGCTATGCATTATTTCATTAAACCTATTAAATGTCCAGGTGAATACGTTAGATTTTTAAACAACAGTCTGCTGGTATATATTTAGTATTATTATTTAGTAAACTTTG
>NW_022706010.1:67064-86477 GCF_011630105.1 Anneissia japonica
TTTGAGACGAAAACGTGTTATAAAACAAGTATTTTTGCAACATACCGAGCAGGCCTATGGTAATACGTTGGCTAGTGTAAAACATCATTTTTTAAATATCATTTGTACTGTTAAATCGTTTAACTATTCCTTTTACGTACGTTATTATGAAATCCCATGGTGAAAAATATAAATGATAACTTTACTGTACATTTGTTTTGGACGCACCTTGATTGAGAAGTGTGCCACTGATTGAAAAGTGTAGTTCCTAATAAATTATTATTATATTATTTAGTATTATTATTTAGTAAACTTTGATGGATATTGTGAAATATATATATATATAAAAAGAAGTAGCCTCTTAATTAAATTAAACATATGTTATGAACACACAGGGTACAATGTGCTATGCATTATTTCAGTAAACCTATTAAATGTCCAGGTGAATACGTTAGATTTTTAAACAACAGTCTGCTGGTATACATTTAGTATTATTATTTATTAAACTTTGATGGATATTGTGAAATATATATAAAAAAGATGTTGCCTCTTAATTAAATTAAACATGTGTTATGAACACACAGGGTACAATGTGCTATGTATTATTTCAGTAAACCTATTAAATGTCTAGGTGAATACGTTAGATTTTTAAACAACAGTCTGCTGGTATATATTTAGTATTATTATTTAGTAAACTTTTGGTTTATTAATGGCAGGAGGACCATGTAGGTATTTCCATCATGTGGACAGATCTACCAGGTGATAAATACTCAGTAGAGCAATAAGCATTAGGGGAATCAACTTTGGGTGGAGGGTCAATATTAGAATATGGTATGGTAGGCCTACGTTTCTAAAGGGGTTCAACTCAGGCCCTACAACGGCTCCGTTCAGGGTGGTAGGACAAACGCCAGGGAAAATCAGCAATTTTGATTATATTATTTATTACTTATAAATATACTTATTATTCCATTAAACTGGTCGATTTCACATTTGCTCATTAAAAAAAACCCCGATGACATGGCCCGGCCGGCCAATATACATGTGTACTAACTGTAACTAAGCTTTTGCCCTGGTTTGAGACGAAAACGTGTTATAAAACAAGTATTTTTGCAACATACCGAGCAGGCCTATGGTAATACGTTGGCTAGTGTAAAACATCATTTTTTAAATATCATTTGTACTGTTAAATCGTTTAACTATTTCTTTTACGTACGTTATTATGAAATCCCATGGTGAAAAATATAAATGATAAAGTATGATTGGTTAATTGATATATTTAGTACAAGTATGAATGATTGATATAATAGAATAGTTTTTTTTTTGAGCAACAAAGACAAAACTAATTAAAAGAAGTCATGTTTAATGCAATGATGATATAGTAAATTTGGCCGGACCAACAAAAATAGCTTCCGACGCGCCTTGTTTGTTGCGCTAATATTAAACAGCATTATGTATGTTGCGCCATTAGGGTCATGCATATTAAATGAGCCATTAACTTGTAATAGTCCGACTTCGTTCTAAGCCTAGGCCTAGTCATTTTTTACGGTAATTCGTCTGTTACAAGTCGTGCATGCCTGCCTACTAACAAAGTGGTAATAAATCGTTTATATTATTATTAGTAATATTATTTAGGCCCCTATCATAATCTAGTTCATGTTGTGGTGCTTGTACATTGTGAATGGATAGCACTAATTCATCAATAAGACTGATACATCATGTTTCATTTTTATAACGTATTTACTCTGCTATATGTTGTCTTGCTTAATTCTTCAACATTTATTATTTTAGACATATGTTTCCTGCTGTTGGAAGACATAACATAGGCTAACAGTATCCTGTTTCTGTAAAAATACAACTTGACACAATTATTATATTGTACTTTCTTTACAGCATTACTTATAATGTAATTGTGAAACTAACTTCTTTTTTCAGCACGATTTTGATATTGTTTGGCTTAACCAGGGTGTATCGGAGGGTCAGTGCATTGGTCCGAAGGTTGGTCCGAAGGTCCGTTGGTCCGAAGTAAATATAATTAAAATATAGAAAAATATATTAAATAAATAAAATATAAGAAAACACAAATTTGGGACCACCATGTAAAATGATTCCAAGTGAATGGAACGTAAGCCTAACGGTTTGTCTTTACTCTATCAAATTTTGTGACACAAAAATGTGATGTGCCCATATCTATGGGTACGATGACGTCATATTACATATTATGAAACTGTATCAAAAAAAGTTGAGCGTTTTGAAAAGTGGTCCAAGGTGCAAAGTCCCCGAAAAATATGAAAATTTAGGGTTTCAGGTTTATTTAATCGGGTTTATAAATATATATTTTGCTTAATATGTAAAAAATACATAATTTTTTTTCTCCCTCACGAATTGTGGAGTGGAGTTGAATAGCTTATTAGGTATGATGTTTGTCTTCTAATCGCAGGGTCTCGGGGTTCAATTCCTTTCACGACAGGACCTTCCCCGCACCCCCACCCCCACCCGCTGTCTCTTATACATCTCTCAATTATGTACATGAAGTCTGGCATAGCAATTCCAAAAAAATGTACTGACTTAAAAAACTACAAGTAAAAATGGCGAGGTTTCTTCTGAAGGCTTCACACTGTACACATCAAGAAGCTTAATATCAGATAATGTATTACATAGCCGTAACTGAGTAGGGCTATCAATAGCCTGCAGTGATTATTCCAGTGGCAATCCCTACATAAATGCAGCACTAGACATGATTCATACCATATGTAGGCCTATATATTGAATTTTAATTCATAATACTACTGGTAATAGTTCAATTGAAATTCTTCCTGGGAAATGCTTGAACATCTCCCCCATCCACGAACGATCAACAAAAGGATTTTACTGAGTTAGCCAGATTTTTGTACATTTTGCAAAATAAAGGAAATATATTAAAAGTGAAAAAAAAAATGGTGAGGCAGGGAAATGGATGCGGTAGGGAACGAGAAACTAGTATTTTTCTTATTATGTTGTTGGGGAAAACATTTTGGAATATGGTTTTTGAAAAGTGTTCTTCCTTAGTTTACTACACAAATTGTAAGATTTGTTTTACTGCATTCCTAGAAAACCAGGTCACTAAAATTCGGACCAATAAGCCTTCGGACCAAAGACCCTTCGGACCAAAGGTACGCACCCTTATCGGATATCAACGCTTGATCAAATTGATATGGTAATAATACTACGTAGAGCCTATAAATAAAGTGAAGAAGGATTTGTTTTGTGAAAATGCATTAAATTAAACACTATTTGTGATGCATTAATGAGGCTCAATAAAAAATGATTAATTAATTACCCTGGCCCGCATGTCTTCTATGGTATAATTTTTTTTTTAATGTGATTTTTTTTTTCTGGAAAGTTTGTTTTTCCTTTTTTTTTTAGAAAATAGGTAGTAGATATTGTTTGTATTATCTCAATATGTATTCTACTTTATGGACTTAGCCTAGCGGGCACTTAGCCGGGGATGTAATTTTTACAGAACAGTTTTGAGAGAGCAGCTAGCTCAGTCGGCTAATCTGGTGGTAGCCGCTGTGTGTGCGCTGAACCGTGGAGATCTCTAGGTCCCCGGTTCAATTCCCATCGCTGCCTCTCCTTGTGTTTCAGCTAGAGGGCTGAAATACAAGTTACAATAGCGAACCGTCTTTCCGATGAGACGTTTAAGCCGTTGGTCCCGTGTGCATTATGGCCCATGTGCACGAGTAGGGGATCTGTCTCTTATACCCATCTAGATGTGTATAAGAGACAGACCCTATAGTGTCTCAGAAAAAATTTGGGTGGAGGGTCAATATTAGAATATGGTACGGTAGGCCTACGTTTCTAAAGGGGTTCAACTCAGGCCCTACAACGGCTCCGTTCAGGGTGGTAGGACAAACGCCAGGGAAAATCAGCAATTTTAATTATATTATTTATTACAACTGATAAATATACTTATTATTCAATTAAACTGGCCGATTTCCCTTTTTGCTCATTAAAAAAACCCCGATGACATGGCCCAGGCCGGCCAATATACATGTGTACAAACTGTAACTGAGCTTTTGCTCTGGTTCGAGACGAAAACGTGTTATAAAACAAGTATTTTTGCAACATACCGAGCAGGCCGTATGGTAATACGTCGGCTAGTGTAAAACATCATTTTTAATATATCATTTCTACTGTTAAAGCAATGTTTAACTATTACTTGTACGTACGCTATTATGAAATCCCATGGTGAGAAATATAAATGATAAAGTATGAATGGTCAATTGATATATTTAGTACAAGTATGAATGATTGATAATAGAATAGTTTTTTTGAGCTACAAAGACAAAACTAATTAAAAGAAGTTATGTTTAATGCAATGATGATATAGTCTCAAACAGGTAGTTGATGAGTCAATATGTGTCAACAGATAGAAGAGAGAATACAAAGATTGTTAGGAGTGATTACAAAATTGATTTAAGGAGATCAGAAGAACAGGTCTACTTAGAACAGAGAAGAATATTTAGATTCAGAAAAGAATCTTATAGGAAAGACTTAAAACAAGAAGAGAGAGTCAAAAGACTTTGTATATTCGATTGATGGTGTTTACAATATAAGAAAACAAGAAACTGCATAAAGTCTACCGAATGTAGGCCTAATTTGACTTCTCTTGCGAGTCAACGTAGACCCCAACAGGCCGGTGTCCGATCATTTCGGCCGCCGTGTTTTACTAAACCCAAAGCAAGATTTTACTGAATAATTATAATTGCTGAGAAATAATTTAATTAAGTTCGCCAAAAATCTAATTTAAATTTAAATATTAAAAAAAATCGAACACTAGGTACCCTTGCGATGCACAGAACTTCTGATTAATTTATACAAGATGTTGTCCAATAGGCCTATACCTATAAGAAAGATTCTAGATTCAAGAACACTTTATTGTCATTTTAAGATAGGAATTTGTTTTTCCTTTCCAACAGTCTTTGTTAGAAAGGGTAAAATTACATCAAAACTCACAAGAAAAAAAAACAACAACCTGGCAATGGCGAGAAATACATTAAGATATTAACAAATAGTAAAAAGTCAAAATAAAAATCATTGTTTAAAACTGTTTAAAATTTACTATGTGTACCTTAGAAACAGACCGGCCATTTCAACATTAGATTAAATCTATAAAATCTAGCATTTTGCTATAAAATGATGACAGTATTTTAATATAAACAAAACATGTGTTATGTATACACAGAATACAGTACAGTATGCTTATTCCTCCATGAAGTACAAGAAACACGAACATATTAGGCCCATATAATGCAATGTGAATAACAATGTATGTGCGCTATATATTATACTTACGAGTGGATGGATATTGTGAAATATATATAAAAAAGATGTTGCCTCTTAATTAAATTAAACATATGTTATGAACACACAGGGTACAATGTGCTATGCATTATTTCAGTAAACCTATTAAATGTCCAGGTGAATACGTTAGATTTTTAAACAACAGTCTGCTGGTATACATTTAGTATTATTATTTAGTAAACTTTGATCGATATTGTGAAATATATATAAAAAAGATGTTGCCTCTTAATTAAATTAAACATGTGTTATGAACACACAGGGTACAATGTGCTATGTATTATTTCAGTAAACCTATTAAATGTCTAGATGAATACGTTAGATTTTTAAACAACAGTCTGCTGGTATATATTTAGTATTATTATTTAGTAAACTTTTGGTTTATTAATGACAGGAGGACCATGTAGGTATTTCCATCATGTGGAAAGATCTACCAGGTGATAAATACTCAGTAGAGCAATAAGCATTAGGGGAATCAACTTTGGGTGGAGGGTCAATATTAGAATATGGTACGGTAGGCCTACGTTTCTAAAGGGGTTCAACTCAGGCCCTACAACGGCTCCGTTCAGGGTGGTAGGACAAACGCCAGGGAAAATCAGCAATTTTGAT
The DNA here is from genome assembly GCF_011630105.1 of Anneissia japonica. Classification (NCBI taxonomy): domain Eukaryota; kingdom Metazoa; phylum Echinodermata; class Crinoidea; order Comatulida; family Comatulidae; genus Anneissia; species Anneissia japonica. The sequence goes on from NW_022706010.1 coordinate 72,993, forward strand.
TATATTATTTATTACTTATAAATATACTTATTATTCCATTAAACTGGTCGATTTCACTTTTGCTCATTAAAAAAACCCCGATGACATGGCCCGGCCAGCCAATATACATGTGTACAAACTGTAACTGAGCTTTTGCCCTGGTTCGAGAAAAAAACGTGTTATAAAACAAGTATTTTTGCAACATACCGAGCAGGCCGTATGGTAATACGTTGGCTGGTGTAAAACATCATTTTTTAAATATCATTTGTACTGTTAAATCGTTTAACTATTCCTTTTACGTACGTTATTATGAAATCCCATGGTGAAAAATATAAATGATAACGTATGAATGCATGGTTATAGATATATTTAGTACAAGTATGAATGATTGATATAATAGAATAGTTTTGTTTTTTTTTTAGCTACAAAGACAAAACTAATTAAAAGAAGTCATGTTTAATGCAATGATGATATAATATTTGGCCGGACCAACAAAAATAGCTTCCGACGCGCCTTGTTTGTTGCCTAATAAACAGCATTATATATGGTGCGCCATTAGGGTCATATATATTGAATGAGCCATTAACTTGTAATAGTCCGACTTCGTTCTAAGCCTAGGCCTAGTCATTTTTTACGGTAATTCGTCTGTTACAAGTCGTGCATGCCTGCCTACTAACAAAGTCGTAATAAATCGTTTATATTATTATTAGTAATATTATTTCGGCCCCTATCATAATCTAGTTCATGTTGTGGTGCTTGTACACTGTGAATGCATAGCACTAATTCATCAATAAGACTGATACATCATGTTTCATTTTTATATTACTCTGCTATACATTTTCTTGCTTAATTCTTCACAATTTATTATTTTAGACATATGTTTCCTGCTGTTGGAAGGCTTGACATAATTATTATATTGTACCGTACTTTCTTTACAGCATTACTTATAATGTAATTGTGAAACTAACTCTTTTTTCAGCACGATTTTGATATTGTTTGGCTTAACCAGGGTGTATCGGAGGGTCAGTGCATTGCTCCGAAGGTTGGTTCGAAGGGCCTTTGTTCCGAAGGTCCGAAGTAAATATAATTAAAATATAGAAAAATGTATTAAATAAATAAAATATAAGAAAACACAAATTTGGGACAACCATGTAAAATGATTCCAAGTGAATGGAACGTAAGCCTAACGGTTTGTCTTTACTCTATCAAATTTTGTGACAAAAAATGTGATGTGCCCATATCTATGGGAACGATGACGTCATATTACTTATTATGAAACTGTATCAAAAAAAGTTGAGCGTTTTGGAAAGTGGTCCAAGGTGCAAAGCCCCCGAAAAATATAAAAAATTAGGGTTTCAGGTTTATTTAATCGGGTTTATAAATATATATTTTGCTTAATATGTAGAAAATACATAATTTTTTTCTCCCTCACGAATTGTGGAGTGGAGTTGAATAGGTATGATGCTTGACTTCTAATAGCAGGGTCCCGGGGTTCAATTCCTTTCACGACAGGACCTTCCCCGCACCCCTCACCCGCTTTCTCAATTATGTACATGAAGTCTGGCATAGCAATTCCAAAAAAATATACTGACTTAAAAAACTACAAGTGAAAATGGCGAGATTTCTTCTGAAGGCTTCACACTGTACACATCAAGAAGCTCAATATCAGATAATGTATTACATAGCCGTAACTGAGTAGGGCTATCAATAGCCTGCAGTGGTTATTCCGGTGGCAATCCCTACATAAATGCAGCACTAGACATGATTCATACCATATGTAGGCCTATATATTGAATTTTAATTCATAATACTACTGGTAATAGTTCAATTGAAATTCTTCCTGGGAAATGCTTGAACATCTCCCCCATCCACGAACGATCAACAAAAGGATTTTACTGAGTTAGCCAGATTTTCGTACATTTCGCAAAATAAAGGAAATATATTAAAAGTAAAAAAAAAAAATTGGTGAGGCAGGGAAAATGGATGCGGTAGGGAACGAGAAACTAGTATTTTTCTTATTATGTTGTTGGGGAAAACATTTTGGAATATGGTTTTTGAAAAGTGATCTTCCTTAGTTTACTACACAAATTGTAAGATTTGTTTTACTACATTCCTAGAAAACCAGGTCACTAAAATTCGGACCAATAAGCCTTCGAACCAAAGACCCTTCGGACCAAAGGTACGCACCCGTATCGGATATCAACGCTTGATCAAATAATACTACATAGAGCCTATAAATAAAGTGAAGAAGGATTTGTTTTGTGAAAATGCATTAAATTAAACACTATTTGTGATGCATTAATGAGGCTCAATAAAAAATGATTAATTAATTACCCTGGCCCGCATGCCTTCTATGGTATAATTTTTTTTTTTTAATGTGATTATTTTTTTCTGGAAAGTTTGTTTTTCCTTTTTTTTAGAAAATATGTAGTAGATATTGTTTGTATTATCTCAATATGTATTCTACTTTATGGACTTAGCTTAGCGGGGACTTAGCCGGGGATGTAATTTTTACAGAACAGTTTTGAGAGAGCAGCTAGCTCAGTCGGATAATCTGGTGGTAGCCGCTGTGTGTGCGCTGAACCGTGGAGATCTCTAGGTCCCCGGTTCAATTCCCATCGCTGCCTCTCCTTGTGTTTCAGCTAGAGGGCTGAAATACAAGTTACAATAGCGCATCGTCTTTCCGATGAGACGTTTAAGCCGTTGGTCCCGTGTGCATTATGGCCCATGTGCACATTAAAGAACGCAGTACACTCTTCGGAAAAGAGCTAGCATCGTCTCCCGGTGTACTGCCCAATCACCACCAGAAAGACCCCACTGGAAATAAATCTTCTTCTGGACTTTCGTGGGCTATTCTTGTTGTTTACCTGAATAAATCAAACCCAATCCAGGCCCACATGCATGCGAAAGTCCCGGCCACGAATGCATCGTCGTATCCCTGCCTGCGATTTTTTTCCCTTACGAAACATTGGCATGAAACTCCACTCAGACCGTCTCGGATTGACTCGTCTCGCCGAGTTCGATATGAATAAGAGCAGGCACTTCGCCATGCTGTGACGCTCGAGTATTCTATTACCATAACTGTTTGTTGTTTGTTTACCTACGGTTTGTCATCTTACCGATTTATGGCCTTAAAGTCGTGTCTGCCAAATAAAGATTAACGTATAAAATGCAATTTAAAATTTTGAATAGCTTAAATTAAAAAGGATCAAATATTAACTTCCAATCAGAAACAAATTGAAACAAATAGTTTTCAAATTCAAACTATATTCTTCACAGCCTCCAAGTGAGAAAATGGTATGTACTGATATAATACTACCAATAAATCCTTTAATTGAATACCAAGGTCGATCATGGAGTTATAATTAATTTTATAACTCCATGGGTCGATCAAGAATGCGCTAGATCTCGATCGGGCGTTCTCACACGCGCTCATCGGATAGGAAAACGGTTGACTTCGGATCAGGATCAGAAGGCTGTATAGTATGAAACAGGCCAAGATCTGTGCGAAAGAACGCAAGGAAAAGTTAATTGACAGCGTTAACGTACTTAATTGTACAGTAAGTTGATAAATTAACATAAACATGTACATGTAACATGATAGATATACATTCTCAGATGCCTCTAAACAAATATCTCAAAAAATTCGTCAAATCAGCGAGTTCACTACAACAACTCCCTGATCAAATCCGGTTAAATTGAGATGGATGACCTTGCTCACTCTTTCATTCTAATTCTTATATACATGACTTTACCACAGTACTTAGTTTTAATACTGCATTCGAACTTTTGATGGATGACTTAGGCATTTACCAGTGGCGTAACAGGCGGGGGGTTGGAGGAGGAAGACTGCCCCCTGACGGTTTAGGAAGATATCATAATGACCAGACTCACAACACCATGCAACCCCTTCTGCACTTCAAAAATTGTCAATAGCTCCTTTGATCTAAGCCGCCAGGTATTCTCCGAAGTGGCGTAACCACCAGGGGACAAGGGGAAAATATCCATTTGTGGAAAATCTTTCACCACCCCTTGAAGATGCCCTTTTCACCCCCTGAATGTGCCTAAAAATCTAAAATTTCGCACGCATAGTAGGCAAATTTCCTGAGTTTTGATCAATTTAAACACAAAATAGTCCCAAACTCAAGAAAATCCAAGATAGATCGTATTACCTAAAAGAAGGACCTCAATGTGTAATAATGGTGAAAGAATATGTTTGTAATAAATGATGCCATAATGAAAATGCTTATACAGTTTCAAACACACGTGTGTTGCCTAATTATAAGTAAGATAAGCCGTATGCCGTATTTTTTTCTATATGGGCGTGGGGTGGGTATTATAACCTACTAACGGGGAAAATTATTACCTTTGACCACCCCCACCCCGACCCAAGACCCCTGTTACACGCTTGCTATTTAAAGATTGTCTATTAAACTTTGTACTGCTAGACATGCAAAATAAGATCTCGGTAAGATGTAGAATATTTGCTATTGAAACTAATTTTCTCCATTGATCGTTCCAACAGGTTGAAAACTGACACTGAATAGCAAACAATCCTTCGGAAAAAGACGCGCGAAAAGTAGGCAACTGGCGCATTTTGGCCTTGTTGTGAAAATAGCCTTCCTTCACACATGGTTTTAAAAGCACCAGCAACCCCCTAACCAACTGACCATAGCTTATTCCCGGATCAGCGACATACACTTTGCAAATAACCCAGTATATTCAGGCAATTTCAAAACAAGATGAATGATAATGATAATGGAGTGGCGGGTGGATCATTTTTGAACTGGCATCCAAGTGAAGGTGAAGCGGACACACAAAGCTCATCCTGGGTTGACTTATTGAAATACGCAACGGAAACAGGTCCTCTGTACGATGGAGCCAGAATCACTGTTGTTGATAGCATCGGACTTTTGCTTGGATTTTGTCTGGAGCATAATGCTACCAACCAAGTTTTATCAAGCATACTTGAGATCATCAGACTTCACATGCCCAAAACCAGAAGAACAATGGGAGATCGCCGGGAACATCACCTCAAATCTACATATTATCTGAGAAAGATTTTTGAGTTCAGACAGAAGGATGTATTTAAGAAGCATTACATATGCGGGACATGCACCACGGTATGCGAAAACCTAGCTGTAGCAGTATGCGAGTATTGTAAAGCGGATGTAGACAAATCAGAATATTTCGTCACACTAGATGTTGCCAGTCAACTCGAGGAATTGTTTAAAGGTTAGTTTCATTTATTTAAATTCAATTTATTTTTTTTACAACAATGTAAATGCGTGTATTTTCGTTTATTTACTTCTTTTTATAAGGAACATTTTTGATAAAAAGTTTAGCCCGTTGCAAGTTTTTAGCCATGTAGGGACACTTCCTTTTTTTTTTTTTTTTATAAGAACCAGTAAATTTCTTGCCGATTTCACACCCAAATTGTTCTTATTTTGTTCTTATTTTTACGCACTTTTCAAACACAGAGAATTATAATTTTACAATATTATATTACTGTACTCTATATAGAGAGGACATAACATAGTCACACCTAAAGCAAATAAGGTACATATAAGATTTCTTGGTTTTCTATTTAAATAAATAAAAACCTCATTTAAAATTTTACCTCAGCCTCAATTTGTTCTTAATTTTCAAGCAATTTCACCCTCAGTGTTCTTATAAAATGTGTTCTTATTTTTTGAAAAAAGTGTATATACATTGCGTCATAGTTCTAACCTGCCGGACACTTTCTCTCATACAACTGACTGAAACGCTCACACATTAGTGGAGCTGTGATTAAGCTAGAAAAGATATATATATATATATATATATATATTAACGACCTCCTTCTAGACGCCGAGTTATCAGTTAAGTGCTTTTAGCGTGATGGAACTCATTCTGAGATGTAACGTGAAAAGATTTGAAAATATTTTGTGCCTACTTTAAAGATTAAATCAATTTCTCTATCCCTGATATCACAATAATTTTTATATGACATCACCACAATGAATTAGCTTACAGCAAATTAATTATATTATTAATATAGGGTAGTATAAACCCTACAGCATCTCAAAGATTCAATCAGACTCTACTGTAAATAATGAAATGTTACCAAAATACATCATTTTAATGAATAATTACATTTTTTCAATAACTATCATAAAGTTTATACTACAGTATACTTTTAAAAGAATTCATTCATGGTATTTTTATTTAAATGTTACCTTCCATTATTTGTGTAAAAGATGAGTATAAATTGTTAGCTAATAGGTGTTGCACGACAGAAAGCTATAACTACCACCACAATCTTTTTAAGAAAATTAGATGGTTTTTTTTTTTGTTGCAACTACCACTATAATTTTTAAGATAGTAAATTTAGCATTTAGGAATAACTTATTCCTCCATGATTTTAGTATAAAGAAACACCTCCACTGGTGATGATTCAAAATAATTAAGTCAAAGGTTAGGCCCTATCCACTTGGCATTACGCTTCACTTACAGGGGCGTATGGTGAAAAATCTAAGGGGGGTTCGAAACGAAAGCACAGGGGGAAAGCTGAACTCGGAGCAATTTAACGAACCTTTTAGAATTCGTGGGGTGCGTTATTTGTGAGTGAAGCGAGCATATTTAAAGGGCACTTTCTTTAAAAAGGGGGGGGGTCGACCGCACCCATCGACCACCCCCCCCCCCACGGTACGCCCCTGACTTAGTACTAGGTAGTGTAACGCCCCTGCACTGGGCACTACATGCTCATTGTTTGCTTGATGTTGATCCTATACGGATTGTAGCTCCTATTTTTGCCTGGATGGTTAATGATTGTAATGGATTTATTATGATTTTTGTCTTTAACAGGTGTGCAAGTTCGTGGAAACACATTCAGACTTAAACTACTCTCCGCCACCATGGATGTGTCGGCGATGAGTCTGGTAAAGAATACCGAACACCATAGTGGAAAACATGGCTGCGGTCTATGTGAAGATGAGTCAGTTTCAGTCTCTAAGGGGAGAGGTCACACAAGTGTGTATCTGTGGCATGATGGTCCAAATGTTCCAGGACCAATGCGAGGATGAAAACTCAAGCTCATGAAGCATTTAAAATGAGCGATGACGTAGATGCATCAGTAAGTACGGTACACCCTAGTTATATATTTACACTGCATTATTTTAATGTAAATAATCTGTATATGAGCGTAAATATTAACGAATATAATCACGAAAATGTTGATGAAGAAATACCCTTGAATGTTGACAGAGATTGTCATTTAGTGAATCTGGAATAATAAGAAAAATAAGGATAAGGAAAGTGGTTGGTGCGGCACTTGCGTTTCCAAATATTTCGCTGTGTACACCGTTTTGTTTGTCTGTTATAGGCAAAACTGGTGCACTTGGGCCAGAGAGACCAAAATACACTATGTATTTAAGCAGAGCCACGGGAAACCAAAATCCGTCCGACGCTGATTTGTTAATCTATTTGAACTTATATAATGAAATTCAATACAGTAATAAATAAAAATAGGCCTATTGCAACATTATATTTCAGGTATTATTGTTAGGCTACCAAAACTAAGCTTTTGTTTAGATTATCTATAGAAAAAAAATGAAACTTTTACAAACAATAATAATAAAATATTATTTTAATTTACTATAACAGTAAATTTATATTTATCTTCATTTAGTTGGTCAACAAATTAACGTATCTTCTGATACATCTTGCTAACTTGCTCACTGTGTGTGAATGAGCAAGAATATCCAGTAGCAAATTCAAGAGGGGCCCAACCGGCCCAATAAAATTTTTTAAAATTAAAGAAAAATTGAGAAGAGAGGAAAATTCTACTCAAACTTTGAGTCCAAGAGTGCCATATTTCAGGCCTCTAGAGGCTCCATAATCATAAATTTTCTTCCCTCAGCCCCAACATTGTGGGGCTGAGGTAGTATAGACCCTCCATCTGTGTAAGTCCCTCTCTGGGCCCCCTCTATTTCAAACTACCGCTGATCTCTTATAAAATTTCATTTAATTTTTTACAGGTGAAAGGAGTGAAAGGATACTCTGTGCTGTCTCTCGCTAAAGACGTAGATGTGTCAACTCACATGTTGGTAGACTACCTACATGGTACTTGCTTAGGCGTCATGAAAGCCATGATTTGTATGTGGATCCGTGATAAACAAGAGCCTTACTATATTGGCGACCGACTAGTGGAAATAAATCGCAGGTTGACGAAAATAAAGCCAACAAATGATATAACGTCAGGTCCTCGTTCACTAAGTAACGAAATTTCCCATTTCAAAGGTTAGTGTTAGCCGGTATAATTTATGACTAGTTGTATTATATGTTTTAGAAATTCATTCCTATAGGCCTAATAGTAGGCCAATACTGCAAAGATTGTACGAAATATTTTAGGAATTAATGAAAGTTAATGAAAGTGATTTCATGTTTCTCAGTACCTTCTACATCTCAATGTACATGCCACTTGATTAAACACAATCAAGAGATAGTAAATATGCTTTAACCAATATTTTGTTTTCGTTAACAAAATTGATTGACAACGTAGGCCCTATCTATAATAACCCAGTAGAGGAACAAAACCATACCCACACAATTTGACAACACCTGCCGAATGACTGGATATTATTCATACTGTACATTGTATAATACTTAGTTTTTGTTTTAATTCTAGCATCAGACTTTCGTTCGTTTCTCTGCTACTATGGGATGGTCGTGTTAAAAGGCATCTTACCCGACGACTACTATGTCCACTTTTCGATGATGGCCATCGCCATTCACACCCTTTCAAAGGACGATATAGATGCAAAGGATCTGGCAATGGCTGACGAACTGCTGCACATGTTTTACATTCTCTTTGATGCCAATTATGGTATGTGCTATTAATTTATTTGCTATTTTAAAACTAAAATTTAATTACTTTTTTAATTCTTTTTATAACTTTTTAAATTACTGTATGTTCAAATTTTAATAAATTTTCTTTGATATTTGAATTTTATAAATTTGTCTGTAATTATGTGATTCTTGTTTTTTACTTCATGTATTGTTTGAAAGGGCCCCAAATGATCAGCAATGCTGGATGGGTCACCCTTTGAAATATGGTATTAAATTAAAAAAAAAAAAATAAAAATTTATATTTAAAATTCCTTCGGGCACAATTATGTTATGAATTAGTAATTTGAATTAATATCCACGAAAAAACACATGTTTTCATACATACGATACATTTTCAAATACTCAAACAAAATATTTACAGAATAACTACTAGGCCTATGTATTGCGTCAGGAATTAAAAGTGTTAGTTAATTACATTTTAAATAAAATCAATAATATAAAATAAATACTAACATGATTTTATAAAGTTGGCATTGAAATCGCTTAAGATATTTTAACAAAGATTAATATCACATTAACACTACAGCAGTTAATTACATATTCTCATAGGGGCCTACATAAAAAGTATAAAGGCTTTGAGTTATTGTTAACTTGAATAGATTCCTTTAACATATCTATCAAAAAAACCAAGCTTTTGGTGAACAAAATGACGGACTGAATCTATATTATTTATTGGAATCAGTTCATTATTTCAAATTACACTCAGATCTTCATCTTTACTATTAAAATGCTTCATTATATCTGTTATCCATGTACTGACAAAGGACTCTTTACTTTTCATATTACCTACAGGACAAGAAAACTGCACAATTCACGTTCACAACATGTGCAGGCACCTTGTAGATTCGGTCAGGAGAGGTGGACCCGTATGGGCATTTGGCTGTTTCAGCTTTGAGAGTAATTGTGCGCAGATGATTAAGTACATTAGAGGACGAAGCAACGACATAGGAATGCAGGTATACGTCATATTCCATATTTAACTATCTTCATGCGTGGATCCAGTATTAGGGATCGTGCCCCCCACCCCCGTTTTGCCACTATATTTTAAATTTTCAATGCATATCAATGTTATGTATTGAAATACGCCCTACTCACTTACTATTCTAGGAATGTTGTGCCCCAACTCTGGATCCGCCCCCCTGGTCTTTGATAATACTTACATTGCACCTTTCCATTAATCCCACTCCGCTTACTTACTTTTGCGCCGCGTATCGGATGGTTCTTTCTTTTTTCATCCCCGCTTCTCTTTCTTTTCTGCTTTGTTAAACTGTTTGATCTTTATTGTTTTAATTATTCGATTTCTTGACTGTAAGAGTTTATTTATATTTATAAATCTATATATTTATTGTTATGTATTGCTACTCAGGTATTATGGAATCTCAACTTTGTTACAGTGATTTAGTTCACTTTTTGGTTCCTGCCTACTCCCTGAGTTGACTGTATGTGTTCTGTCTCTTATACACATCTAGATGTGTATAAGAGACAGATGTTATGTATTGAAATACGCCCTACTCACTTACTATTCTAGGAATGTTGTGCCCCAACTCTGGATCCGCCCCTGGTCTTAGATAATACTTACATTGCACCTTTCCATTAATCCCACTCCGCTTAGTTACTTTTGCGCCGCGTATCGGATGGTTTTTTCTTTTTTCATCCCCGCTTCTCTTTCTTTTCTGCTTTGTTAAACTGTTTGATCTTTATTGTTTTAATTATTCGATTTCTTGACTGTAAGAGTTTATTTATATTTATAAATCTATACATTTATTGTTATGTATTGCTACTCAGGTATTATGGAATCTCAATTTTGTTACAGTGATTTAGTTCACTTTTTGGTTCCTGCCTACCCCCTGAGTTGACTGTATGTGTTTGTTGTTGTTGTGTTTCTGGCAAAAAAGAATAAGAATCCCGGCACCTTTGACATTGTTTCTAAATTCCCACAAAAAGACAGTGTAAAAACATGAACAAACAAATGCATTCGTGGGACGACACGCGTGTTTGTAGATCATGTGCTTACTTCTGGCGGCTGTGATTAGTCGTTTTTAAGGTCTTTTAGTCTTACTATTTATGTGAATTTGGGTGGGTTTTAATTAATTTTATTGGTTGCTTGAGGACGGGGTGTTGGGGTTTTGTATGGAGTTTTCTTTGTCAATTAAATCATGTATTAAACATTATTCAGAAATGTACTTTTTCTATATTGTGTTTTTAAATTAATGTAACTTAAATTTGATAACTCATTTAATTGTAAAATAATATGATGGCTAATTGGGGTCTGGGGTTGTGGTTGGGTATTAAGATGCTCTTTGAATAACTATTAAATTATTTCAGTTATGAGGTTTTGAGGTCGTAGTTGTTCGGTAATGCAATTTTTCTATATTGTGTTTTTAATCTATAGAATGTAACTTAAATTGATTATTTAATTGTAAAATAAAATAATGACCAATTGGGGTCTGGTATTAAATTAGGGTTGCGTATTAAGACGCTTATTCAATTACTATCAATTTATTTTAGTTTTGCAATTTTAGCTCATCATGTAGGCCCTATTTCATATTAGTGTATAGAGGTCGGAGATAGGCGGCGCGGTCGGTTTAAACTGAAAGAATTTAAATACAGGGGGTAATATAAAAAATAACAGCAGTTATATTTAATGCAAATGTATGTCCAATTAATTTCTTTTAATAAACAGGTCGTAAAGAACTACAGTTTGCTGCAGCGGGCAAGAAGTTTGAAAGAAGCAGCGAGCTGCCAAGATGTAAAAACAATCATATGTAGAGTGTTGGAAGATAACACAAGGTCAGTAAACCTGCAGTCACATAAAATACATTTTCCATATACAGGTAAATTGAAATGAATAGTTAATTTCAAAATGTACTTCAGTAGTTCCTTTGTGTTTTCAAGTTCTACTATTTTCCATTTTTAACCAGAAATTATGACGATCGATATCGGTGCAAACGATCCTACGCCTCAACATTTGACATAGAGGAGATAAAGAAAAAGTTAGATTGCGGAGACGTAACCGCCATGAAAGTAACAAAAGCACGGAAGGCATCACATAGGGAAGGCGAGATACTGTCCTCAATGGATGTAGGATCAAAATCAAGGATATCTTACGTAGTTTCGTACATGGACAGCGTCAAAAAGTATGGCCGAATCTCGTACTATCTTGACGTGGTTGCTAATCAGAAACGCATATATTTACTGGCTAAGATACAACAGAGTGTTATCATTTCTGAAAATGCTTTTAAGAATGGATGCGAAAACAGCTGGAAAGAACATAGTCTTAAAGACATAACAGGCAGTCATGCCAAGGAAATAGAATTCAAAGGGTATGTGATACCTGTAAACATTTTTTTCTTGATTTTAAATTAACAATAATATTACGCCAAATAGATAAAACCAATCTTTCTTGACCAAATTTGAATAGAGTGAGCATGTCTGAAAATAATGTCGTTTATATGGTTCTTTTAATAATATCTGTCTTAATAGATGCATAATAGATATCTTAGATAGATATTTTACTTTGATAAACATAACATAAAATAATCTTCATTTTGTATGTTTTCGTTTGATTACAGGTGTGATTCCGTCTTAGTAGACGTTCATGATATTGTTTCGAAAGTGCTTTTTATGGAGACTGGACCTGATCGAGGTGTTGTACTTCCAGTTGCATGCAGATGGGAGCAGGATTAGAACCTACTTAGGCCTATGGTTTGTCTATTGTCATTTATGATTACTTCACGATTCTTTCTACCAATCCATTCTCAAATCAGACATGGTGAGCGTTTTGTACGTTTCCCGTGTGTAACCTGGGACAATTAAAATCACATAATTTGTTCAAAAACCTTTACAGTTGAGTTATTTGTCATTTGAATTTGTAATTATCATAAATCAAATTTGCTGCATACCACCCTATAAGCTGCTAAACATATCTGTCTTAATCTACATCTACACCACGCTTACTTAATCAGTACGTACCTTTTTAGTTACATGTAGCTAAAACAATTTTTTTACATTATTTAAAAGTTCATTTCATTATAATGATAGTCTTCATAGTGAAACGTTTTAAAGTGTATTCTGCAGTATATAAGTATAAATTTGTTAAACTGATATAGTTTAACTTCTGAATATTGATGATGTTAAGCCTAAAATGTAGAAATGGAACATATACAAAACGTACAAGTGCATGGATTTGCGTTTTACAGTTTTTTGTTTATTTTATGGCATGATTAAATTGTCGATTTTTGCTTAAAAATAACATTCATGATATATTTTAGTTTAAGTTTAGATGGAGAAAATGTAGTAGGTATGGTAAAGATTAAAGTGCTATAAATTACGTTGATAACTTACATTTAAAAACAAATTGTCAAAAGCGGAAAAGATGACCGAGGAACAAACACATGTATCTTCATCTGTACATAGAATTTCTGTTTCTTCCATTGTGTTCCATTGTGACGATTGTAATAGCAATGTTTTTTTGTTGTATAAAATAAAATAAATGATTCGTTTAATTCTAAAACAACCAATATTATATATATATATATATTATATATATAATTATATATATATATAAAACTAAACCAATATTACATATATGTATATACATATACTATATATATATGT
>NW_022706010.1:86750-95950 GCF_011630105.1 Anneissia japonica
TGCTTGTTGTATACTAAACTATTTGCACGATAAATTTGATTCCAAAGCATTATTGTATTATTAAAAGTAATGACAGTACAAAATATTACAGTAAAATGAAACAGTCAAATCCTATTATGGAGATGTTTGAATGTTAAATATTTTTGTATTATAATATAGTGGAGAATAAAATGAACATGAAAAAATGTACAAGTTTCATTTTTATTTTGTTTGAGGTACATTGGTGGAACAATGACTGTACAGTTGCAAGTTAATGATTATAAAAGAAATGTTAACACTAACAATAATCATGATTATCTCCATTGATGTACTCTACAGTACTTACAAAATATTATGAATCTAATTTGATATTATTAAAAACGAAAGTGTTCAAATTAACGAAGCGTCTAACATTGAATCAAAGAAAACGTAAAGATTTTTCTCAAGAAATTTACTATCTCCCGATTTTTAACAGTGAATCAATCAAAGCTATAAGCGATAAGTCCGCACCAGGCCCTGACGATGTTACAGTTAGTCACCTTAAACACAGCTTTAGCTCTAATCTTCCTGACTGACCCATCTCGACCAACTAATTACCGCTCTATTATAATTTCCAGCAGAATGTCTAAGGTCTTTGAAAAATACTTTTTTAAAACAATGTTGCCAGTGGCCTAACGCCCGTGAACTCTCGAGGGGAGCAGCCCCGGTCCCATACTCAAAGGGGGCCCCTCCTATAACTAGCTCTTTACTACCAGGCCTTAACAGTGGCGTGACGCTTGTACATTCTGGAAGAAGTCCCAGTCCAAATGGGCCCAGGACAAACCAGGAGCTTCTCTTACTACCAACCAGTACCCTATGCTACAACTCCTCGACAATACAGTAAAGACCTGCTATACATTTAAAAAAAAAACCAAACAGACAAAAATCGCACAAACACACTCTTTGACAGATTTCTTAGAAGGGGGCCCCTCGTACAACGACCTAGCATTTTACTATGGCGCTTTGATCAGGTTCCAAGTCCAAATAAGCCCTTACTAGCACTCTAAGACGACGCTTTTGACAATAAGGTAGTACGACGGTATATTTTCTTTTAATTTTGAAAAATATATGGGGCCCCGACTGGCTGCATACCCACCCACCCACACACACACACACACACACACACTAGAATCCGCCTCATAGCATAAACATAATTCGTTTATATCGAAGTGACACTGTATTAAAACAATCAATCAATTTGGTTACCTACCGTCTTTATATTGGTATTTTCAAACCTATTAGACGACCCAAAGAAAAAGTGATTTAATTAAAAATGTGTGTGCAAAATATTAGTTGATTATATTTTTGAATAGTCACGCGAAATTTGTTGAAATTGTCTACTTTACTGATATGCAAGGGGCCCCTAACATTTGTTCTCGACAACATTATTTACTTCTTCTCGACGGGAGATATGCTCCCCTTCCCCTAGACACCACCTCTCCTCACGAGCGTAGCGAAGGTCTAATCGAGGACCTATAGTCTATTCTATGCTGGGAGTCGCAAAACCATAAACTTGGAACCCATAGTCCAAGAGGAGGATTTATGAGATGGGTACCCTAGTGCCGGATCAACACTTGGCTCACATCCATTATATTATTAAATGTTTAGGCCTAATAACAGAACAAACAGGGTATAAGCACCAATTTTTGAAAAGACATTTTCAAGCATAAACAGTGGCATAACGCTGGGGCCAGCCCAGTGGCGTAGAAAAATATTTTTCATTGGTGGGGGGGGGGGGTGATTGGGTTGAGGGAAAGAGAAAGAAGAGGAAAAGAAAAGGAAAGAAAAAGAATAGAGAAAAATAAAGAAAGAATAAAAAGGAAATTAGAATTAAAAACACAAAAATATTTTGCGGGCTTGGCGCGCATTTTTTTAGGGCTTTTTTAGTTTTATCCTATTAAGTTATTTAAACACATAATAGTCCCAAACTCAAGAAGGACAAATTTAAGATAGATCATTTTAACCTAAAAGAACGGCCTCAATGTGTATAGATGGTGAATGAGGATTGTTGTTGTTGTTTGTTGTTGTTATTATTATTATTATTATGTTGTAATGATGTTGTTTGTACTGTTCTTTAATGTTATTAAAGAGGGTCCTGAATATCAATTAAACTACTGGGCTAAACTAGAAGGGTTACCCTCTATAAAAATTTAAAAAAAATAAAAAATAAAAAAATAAATACACACTCTGACCCAAGACCCCTGTTACGCACCTGGTGTTAGCACCAATATGTGCCCTTGTGACAGGAGATGTGACCCACTCTGAAGCTGGAAACCTTGTTTTTGCAAAATAAATTGATGAAATTTGCTATTATAGGCCTAATCAATAAATTCCTCATCAACCGATATAACCTTATTAAACATTCTTGGAATTGACATAACATTACTGAATAATATGTCGTACACACCTTTCAGTGTGAAATGTGGCTCTCTTTGCCAGCACATCTAACATCTAAGGAAAGAAGAGCTTAGATTGGTACCAGATAAAATAATTTTGTTATCAACATTAATACATTATGCTAATTTTCATCTTTGTAAGCGCATAAGACAGTGCAAATTATTTCATGATAAATTAAGGGTTAACGCAAGAGGTCGCTGTTGCTTGCTAAATTCAGTAAAGAAACTTCATTAACACTGTAATTTGAGAAATAGGTGACTTTCATTTTAATTAGAACAAAATGGAATTTACTGAAATGTATCTTTAAATAACAATAATTAATATAGATTGCTACTGTACATCATGATACAGTGCTGTGTAATGATTTCACTAGGATCACAAACAATAATTAATTAAAATTTATATTGTGATATTTTTGTTGTAAGAATTCAGATAATGGTGTAGTTTACTGATATACGCCAGTTCTTGTTGATATAAAATACTGTGATAAAAATCACCTATTTCTTATTAATGTGGAGTGGATATATAATTGGCAGATATTTAAATGCTAGTTGCTAGTTAACATAGCATTTGTGTGGTTATTAGTGCAGGGCCACTTTGTTAAATGCATTGAATTTATCTTTATTTTGATGAGTTTTTTTTATACTTGAATGACAACAAAAGTAACGATCTTATAGAAAATAGCAATATTTGAATCATGTGAAATATGTAGCACTTAAAAGACCAATTGTTATTAATATTAACCATAAGCTGTCATGTAAAAGCTAAAGGGTATACTTGACAGATATTGCAAATATTTTAGTAGTGCTATTGACTAGTCCATTCCTACAAATCACAAGGCACTCAGTGGAAGGTATAAGTCCTTGCGAAATGATCGCAAGCATCTTTTCCACAGCAAAGGCTTATTTAACCAGAAATCCTGTTTTTGTGAAGGGTTTCTTGTGTTCGTTAAAGTACACACGATTCATTCAAATGCACACTGGGCCTATGGTGTAATCCTTATCTGAGAAGACTTAATTGTACCATGGAGGAATTAGTTTGTACCACCTAAACTACAGTGTGAGTGAGGGTCTCAAATCGGGGCTGCTGATATTAAAGCTTTATGTTGTGGTGCCCATGCACTTTTCTGCTGAGCGGTACTCAGCTCACGAGCTTGTACACATTTCTTCGTTGGCAGTTGTGTCTGTAAAAGTTATGTTATATTTACAGTAGCTGATTATCAAGAACAGTGTCTTTGTATATTTCTAAAACTTAAGCACACTTTTATTACAAATTTATATTTACAATATTTAACTGTTTTTAGCGGTATTCTGTTTTTTTTTTTGTAGGCAATGTAGAAATTGGTATTAGATAATGTAAGATATAGGCCTACATAATGTTGACATTTACTTTTGACATGAAAATCATATTGCAATATACCGTACACTGTGTTGTGACTTTGAACAATAAATTTAGTATTTAAATTGCTTTGAGATTATTATTTAATTAGTGAGTTTGAGAGGCGAGTTTGGCGGCTCGGACAAGTTGGTAAAGGGAACTAAGGTGTTGTCAAATTCTATAGGCCTAGATAACCTGCGTATTTATCATCGTATATAGTAATTTTAACCCCTATTACACAGGGATAGCTGCAAAATAACAAGTTTTGCGATTCGACTAATTTTTGTATAAAAATGATTAACTAAATTGAACATTAAAGCACAAAAACAAAAAGTATATAATAGTTTTTATTATATAATGATTACCGGGTACAATATAAAATTATAACTGAGACTTTTAATATAATTTAGCCTTTTGTATTGGACTGAACATAAACCAAATTCAGCCTAAGTTGGATTTGGCTATTTGGCTAAGTCTTAAACACCAATGTATTATAACAAACTGCTTATTCTTTGACTATGGTATAAAATATCAGGTATACAATAGCTATTTATCTCAATTGATTTGAGAAGGATATACGTCTAGGGAGGCGCACTGAGCGCACCAATAGACAATAGTGGGCTTGGTCGCACCTCCACCGACATAGTTTATGAAAGGCGCTCTGTAAATGTTAACTGTATATTAGCATATAAAGCATTGACTGGCCAGTAAATAACGTATACAGTACTTTCAAAAGTAGTCTGTCTGTTTTAAGTTATTTCAACAAATAAGGATAAAATTAAATATCTTTACTTCAGGAATATTTACCAAACTATATAAATACGTAAATCCATGAAATAAAACAGATAATTATAATGATGACAAAGTTATGTCGGAAAGGAAAATAGCATTGCATAGAAAATGAGAAAGTTCGACATGGCCCTATTAGTATATAGAAAATAAATGTTGGACGGTAAAATAATATATAAATTCATAAAAATGTTGACATCGGTCTAATAAAATATTACAATAATAATATTGATAATCCCAAGTATATACCTATTATTAATATTAGCGAATGTTAAGTCTGAGATAAAATAAGCCAGTCCAGTTTCGAGAAGTGGTCCTCAAGAACTTTTCACCCGTAGTAACTAAAATATATATTCATACAATTTATAGCTCGATACAAGATGACTCCAACATTGGCAGCCGTTTTCCGCGTGTTTTTTTTTTTTTTTAGTTAATCTGAATTTAAGACTCGATACAAATAGGCAATAGGAGGACCTCTATCTCTGATAACTGTCAGATAGGTTAAAGGTAAATTCGTATTTCAGCCGCCCTAACAATATTTAAGAAAATGTTGAAAACTGTATTGTTTCCTTGTGATTTTGTTAGACTAGGACCGACACCAACATTATTCGATTACCTGTTAATTGTCCTGGGCGGGCATTGCGATTTAAATTGCCGGGGAACGGTGCTGGGGAACGGCGCTGTGGTGTTTGATTTCATCTGCGTTGTTTCACACTTTATTTTTTTTCTTATTTATAAATAAATTTAAAAAAAATAAAAAACGAAAAGCGCCCTGAACTTCACGAAAAAGCTCTAACGATCCCCAAAAAAGCCAACATAAATAGCAGGCTAATTAACCTAGTTTCAGTATATACATTTTAAAAATACTTTTAAAAATACTAAATTGATTAAAATAGGAAATACATTTTAAAATCGTAAATACATTTCAAAGTAGTTGCAAGACGGTCACTAAGACTTCTCTTAAAATGTTCTAATTTGGTTTAGGAATGTCCTAATAGAATGTGCATCTAAAAGCCGCCCATTATAATTACTATAGTAGGTTCTGCATATGAAATAGGCCTACTGATGGCTGATTGCATGTTTAGGGAGGAGGATGTATCCCGATGGATGATTCGAAATTTAAGTTATGATGATAAAGAGTGATGACAATTTTACGTTTATCTTCGCGAGAGTGGCTGTGGTTTGTAAATGTTACGTTCTTCTCGTCTTAACGATGGACGGGAAAGAAGTTTTGAAGGTTTCCTAGCTATCATGGGCTAATAACAAAATATGGGCATACTGTAAGTGGTTGAAGACTGGTATCGGCAAATGTATGTGTTCGAAAGCCATGTAAATATTGCCATAAGCGTGGTACAGTAACATTTTTACTACTATATTTTTATTTTCAGATATGTCTAATGAAAATATTTTATTAAACGCTTCTTGAAATAGTATAATGGCTTTGCATCGATGTGAGGTTGGGCCTATCATATCAAATAGATATTTTATAATTACATGGGTGCGATTATTAAAAGAATGCTCTGTCAGCATAATGAGTTCTTGGAATGACTAGTGGTCATTTCGGAAGCTGAACGAAATATTTAATTACAAGGGTTTGTATCACTTTTTGCGGGGTTTGTTTTATTCTATCTTATGCATATGTTAGAATTCCACGAGATAAATAATTCATCCAGTTTCACACCTCAAAGCTTCCACGCTGTTTATCTCTTCTTTTAAAACTTGGCTGGTAAATCAGACTCAACCATTTTTGTATGTAAAGAATTGTTCCTTTTTAATAATTTTATTCTTTTCTTTACACTTTCTAATATATATTTCACACGAATGATGAAATATTTAGTTATGTACATATATTTCAGTTTTACAATTTAACATAGGCCTATTCATAAATTATTATATTAAAAGAAAACACAGTTCCTATTGAAAATGGACGTGCTCAATACTCAGCTTTATTCTTCCGTGCATTGAAAGAATTCATTTTTCGTCAATCGTTGACCAGGTAAGTACTCTTTTAATTTGACTCTTATATTAGGGAGGCCTATAATTAACTTTTTCCTCCATGGTATAGCCAGGAGTTATACAACAATTATGTGTAATCATTGTATAATTTTTATTTTTTTTTTATACTACAGTATAGCCTATTCTATATTGTATTGTAGTCAAATATTACTTTTGATTAATTTTACTTAATATTGTATTTTTATTTTAGTTTTTAATTAAGTTTTACTATGGTTTATCTTTCATCTTTCTTTTCATGTAAACTAGGTAGGTTTATACATATTAATAAACATATAATGTAGGTCTACCGAATTTATTTCTAATAAGACCTAATGTAAATTGTATATAATAAGGGCCTATATTATGTTATTCTAAATAAATTAACAAATTAAAATATAGGCCTAATTGTGTAAATTGAACAAAGGCTCGAATTCAAAACCTGAATATCTAAGAATGAATCTGAACAAACGGATATTTTTTTTAAATTCTTAAATCTTAACGTTGTGTTTTCCCAAATTGTTTTTCTTTGTCGATTTTCTGACGGTAAGTATTCTCTGTAATATATCAACAACCCTTTTGCGAGCAACGGTGGATCCTTATAGCGAGTTTACATATAAACAAAATAAATTAATCAGCATTAATATTCTGTTTATTTAAAATGCCAACACCCAAGAGGAGGTACTAAGGCCTAATCCCATTGTCACTAAATAACTACCAGGCTTAAAAACAAAATAGGACTTTCTAGGCCAAAATTTCAAAGTGCTATTCAAAAATTGCAAAAGCCAAGGAATGGGGATTTCTTTTATGAGACACTATGCATGTGGTATACAGATTCAGAAAAACCACAAATAAATGTTCCTGTAATTTTTTCCTGCTAATTTTCTACTGCACCCAGACTATTAATACATTAATCAACATTAACATTTTGTTTATTTAAAGTGCCCACCCAAGAAGAGGTACTTAGGCCAAATCACATTGTCACTAAATAATTACCAGGCTTATAAACATTAAAAAAGAACTATACAAGTGAATAATTAATTACAGAATTAACATTATAAAATTGGAAATTTTTAAAATTTTAAAGATATTATGGCATATTATAAACATTACAAAATGGTAGCATCCCTGAATGATATAGAATAAAAATGACTTTTCCTCACTCATTCATTCTAATTTTTATTACATGACCATGGAGGTTTACAACAATATTCAGCTTTTAATACATGCATTCAGACTTTTGCTGTATTAAATTAATGACATTTTTTGTGAATTTTCTATTAAACTTTGTACTGTTAAATTCATTAATGATCCCGGTGAGATGTAGAATTTGCTAAACTAATTATCTCCATTGATCGTTCCAACAGGTTAGAAACTGACACTGATTTATGAAGAGATAACAGTCCTTGGAAGAAAGACGCGCGAAAAGTAGGCATAAACAGCCTTACCACTGACCATAGCTTATTCTCGGATCATCGACACACTGTACAGCACTTGCAAATAACCCAGTATATTCGGGGAATTTCATACCAAGATGAATGATAACGATGATGATGGAGTGGCGGGTGGATCATTCTTGAACTGGCATCCAAGTGAAGGTGAAGCGGACACACAAAGCTCATCCTGGGTTGACTTGCTGGAATACGCAACGGAAACAGGTCCTCTGTACGATGGAGCCAGAATCACTGTGGTTGATAGCATCGGACTTTTGCTTGGATTTTGTCTGGAGCATAATGCTACTAACCGAGTTTTATCAAGCCTGCTTGAGATCATCAGACTTCACATGCCCAAAACCAGCAGAACAATGGGAGATCGCCGGGAACATCACCTCAAATCTCTTTATTATCTGAGAAAGATTTTTGAGTTTAAACAAGAGGATGCATTTAAGAAGCATTACATATGCGGGAAGTGCAACACGGTATGTGAGAACCTAGATGTAGCGGTATGCGAGTGTTGTAAAGCGGATGTAGATAAGTCAGAATATTTCGTCACGCTAGATGTTGCCAGTCAACTCGAGGAATTGTTTAAAGGTTAGTTACAATTTTAGTTCAATTTATTCTTAGTAACAATGTACAAATATATGCAACATCAACAATGCTAGCTGAAAAATCGAAATTAAAATTGTTCATTTAAAATGAGTTTTCCTACTTTCAAGTATTCAAACTGTATTATATTTTGTTATCATTTTGTTTAGTTAAGTGTTATTACTATGTATGTTGTCTATATATAGTTAATAGAACGCACCGTCATATGACGTGTTGCCGCTGATCAAAAAGCGTTGTTCAATAAAGTGATTGATTGATTGATTGAGTGTGAACATAGCCCAAGTTTATCACTTTAATCCCTTTCATTGTTTATCAAACCTTAATCAGACCCAACTAATCGAACCCTTTGAATTACCGCTCAGTCTGTCTGCGCATGCTCAGCTTATCTCAATCAATTGTATTTCCAGGTTTTTTTTTTAGTCATTAGGCAATTTTATCTGAAGAGTGTCACACCACGTGTGTGGTACGAAACTAAGTAGTAATAGGCCTAAAATGTCTAAACAAAGCTGCTTTTTATTTATTTTATATATCCGATCTGGTCTACCATTGCGCACTCTGCTTGTAATACTTGATATATATCTG
>NW_022706010.1:96103-113528 GCF_011630105.1 Anneissia japonica
GTACAGTATATTTACACCTGCTATAAATATGGGGTTTTTTTTGTTATGGGTTTGAATATATATATATATATATATATATATATAAAACTTAAAAGCTGAATCGGGAAACATATATAAAATAAAAACTCTTGAGAGGTGTCTAGTGTTGCCAAAAGTAGTTTATATATATACATATATATATATATAATATATATATATATTATATATATATATATATATATAATAGAAGTGTATATGTGACACAATCACACTTCTACTCCCCTATACAATAAATGTTATAGGCCTATGTACGATCTTTTATAATAGTAATACTAGGCCTACAGTGCTGCTGGCAGCAACACTGATTCTATATAAAAAATACACATACCGTATGTATTATGTAATATATATACGTGTTGTATATAGGCCTATGTATACGGTTTACGGATTTTAGTTTCAAGTTAAGTGTTTCTTGCGCAGAATTTCCACAACAAATGCAAAAAATGATACGTTTTGGGATGCTCTACTAACATTAGGACATGAAATTAATAATTATTCTCACCATTTTATTCCTAAAACAGATTCTATAAAGAGAGAGTGTTGATCTTTGGTATATGGTTTGGCAAACAAAAACCACTGATGTCTTCATTTATGGGCCCACTGATACCGGTGTTCAATGACTTATACAAAAACGGTAAGTAACAATTTCGTTTCATTAATGTTTAAAAATAAATATTATATGTATACACATTACTGTACATACAATTATAGTATGTTAAGTAGTACCGTAGTTCAATTAAGCGAACACTGGATACCACATTGCTCATCGTTGTGTAGATATTGCAATCACTAAAGGGCAAGTTACTGAAAAAACAACAATGTTTTGGGAAACAATGGCTGAATCTCGATAGATACAAATTTGATAAGCAAAAGCTAAAATGTAAACGTATAAGTAAACAGTCAGAAATAGAACCGGAGCTTTCGGACAACACTGTTCCTTTCTCAGTGGCGTGTGAGTGAGGGTAGAAAAATCCAGATAGTAGGAAGTCAGAAATTTGAAATGCCATTGATTAGTGTACTAGCAGAATGTTCATAATACTGATACCAAAGGGTTTTAAATAAAATTTCCCAGTGATTTTTTTTATCCTTAAAATTTATATATAATATTGATATTGATTATGAGTTATTGATTGTTATGGCTAATTATGAATTTTTTTTTTAACAGGTGTGCAAGTTCGTGGAAACACATTCAGACTTAAACTACTCTCTGCCACAGTGGATGTGTCGGCGATGAGCCTGGTAAAGAATACCGAACACCATAGTGGAAAACATGGATGTGGTCTGTGTGAAGATGAGTCAGTTTCAGTCGCCAAGGGGAGAGGTCACACAAGCGCCTATTTATGCCATGATGGTAAAAGTGTTAAGAGGACCAATATGAGGATGCAATCTCAAGCTCGAGAAGCATTTGATATGAGCGATGATGCGGATGCATCAGTAAGCACAGTAAATTCTAGTTATTTGATCACTTACACTGCATTATTTTCATTTCAATCATTTTTATAGGGGCGTCAACATTAACGAGTGAAATTACATTAACAATGTCATAAAGAAATACCTTTTAATGTCGACAGAGCCTGTCATTAGTGACCCTAAAATAATAACAATAAGCATTAGGAAGTATTTGAATGGAATTCAAGTGATTTAATATGTAAAACTAGCGCATTTAAAAGTGTTTGGTGCGGAAGTTGCAATTTGGACTCATATTTTCAAATCTGTCGCTGGGCTCTTCGTTTTTATATATGTATAAGCAAAAATACACTATGGATTTAGGCTTAGGGTCACGGGAGACCAAAATCCGTCCGATGCTGAATTATTAATCTATACGTACCTAATGAAATGTTTGGATATATCCAAAGAAAAAATGAACCTTATACCAATAATTATTTCACAACAGCAATTTCATCTTGACTGATTTGGTCAGCAAAGCATCTTCCGAAACATCACGCTACCTTGCGCGCTGCGTGTAAATGAGGAAGCAATCTTTGTAAACGTTATATTTCAGTTGTTAATGTTACCAAAAGTAATATCTGTTTAGGTATATAGAAGAAAAATGAACCTTCTTACACCAATATTTTAATTATATATTTTACAACAGTAGTTCCATGTTGATTGATTTTTTTTCAGCAAATCTCTTATATAATTTCATGTACTTCTTACAGGTGAAAGGAGTTAAAGGATACTCTGTGCTGTCTTTGGTTAAAGACGTAGATGTGTCAACTCACATGACGGTGGATTACCTACATGGTACTTGCTTAGGCGTCATGAAAGCTATGATTTGTATGTGGATCCGTGATAAACAGAAACCATACTATATTGGCAACCGACTAGTGGAAATAAATCGTAGGTTGAGGAAAATAAAGCCAACAGATGGTATAACGCCAGGTCCTCGTTCAATAACTAACGAAATATCCCATCTCAGAGGTTAGTTTCAGTCAGTTTGAATCATGAATACCGTAGTAGTATTTAATTTCCTTATCTCAAAAATATGTATATTTTTCTGGAATGAATTCGTCATGTTAATGAGTTTGGTTTTGTGCGTTTCTACAGTGCCTTCTGCATCTCAATTTACATTGTTAATTTACAACTAAATCAAAAAATACCGTAGTAAACGTGTTTTAACCACAAGTATGAATGCGCCTTGATTGATTGAAGATATACGTAGGCCCTACAATAGACATAAAGGGAAAAAAAACCTTATCCACACAAT
The DNA here is from genome assembly GCF_011630105.1 of Anneissia japonica. NCBI lineage: Eukaryota > Metazoa > Echinodermata > Crinoidea > Comatulida > Comatulidae > Anneissia > Anneissia japonica. The sequence goes on from NW_022706010.1 coordinate 98,850, forward strand.
TTCGCGACACCTGACGAATGACTAATGTACAGACAATGAGTTTTGTTTTGCTTTAATTCTAGCATCAGATTTTCGTTCGTTTCTCTGCTACTATGGAATGATGGCGCTGAAAGGCATCTTACCCGACGACTACTATGTCCACTTCTCGATGATGTCCATCGCCATTCACACCCTTTCAAAGGACGATATAGCTGCAAAAGATCTGACAATTGCTAACGAGTTGTTGCGCAAGTTTTACCCTCTCTTTGAGGTATATTATGGTATGTACTTTTGATTTATATTGAACATTCGTTTGGACACAATTATGAATGTTATGAATTGATATTTCCTTAAAATAAAAACAGGTATCACAAGTATAGTAAGAACATACCTAATGGAGGTATTTTTTTCCACATCAATTCCAAAGTTATGGGTTGTGTCGAGAACAAAAATATTTTAATTACATTTTAAAACTCAGTACATGATTTTATAATGTTGGCTTTTAAATCATTTAAGATATTTTAACACAGTTCATGGAGGGGAGGGGGACGTTATGCGAGATACGTAGTACCGAGCGGGGTGGGGTGTTCCCCTTCCTACTGCTGGGTGACGCCAAGGATCCCGGTTGGGTCCAGGGGGCTAAGCCCCCTCGGAGGTAGCGCATTTTGAACGTTTAAGGACTGTTTTGAGAGGATAAAGTAAAAATTGCAATAGAAGCATCATAAATAGTATTAATAAGCCTAACAATAATTATAATAATAACTCAATAGTGGCGGATCCAGAAATTCGAAAGAGAGGTGACCCAGGGAGAGACTTTCCTAGACTGAGGGTCCACCCACTTCAACCCCACCATAGTTGGGGCTGAGGGAAGAAAATTTATGATGGACACTTCTGGATGGCCGGAAACACACTCTCAGACTTAAATTTGAATAAAACTTTCTTTTTTTTCCATCAAAACAATTTAGGTGGGGGCCTTGAATCCGCCACTGCTCAAAATATTCTTTATATAAAATAGTCATGATCACGAAAAATGGGCATGAAAAACCAGGTCACATCCTGAACACAAGTTTATGCACCTTCGAAATTACACTCTTTGTCAAAATTCATCATAATCTCATCATCATTAGGCCTATATATAGTCAAAGAAAGCGCCATCAAATTTCTCATGTTCTTTTATCAGGGATTTTCGGCAACCAAAGAGATACTGTATGATCTTAATATATGTGTGATGTACCATAGAAAATAAAGCTTAAAAATATTGTCTTTGATGCATGAAATTTACATAATTCAAAGCCGTAATTTCACAATCTTAGCCCCATTATGGTTGGGGCTGCGTGCGATGAGAAAATTTTAGGAAATAGTACCTGTAGATGGCTGGAAATTTATCATCACCACTATGCCAACAAATTTCTCATGATCATTTATCAGGGATTTTCGGCAACCATCGAGATCTAATTAATATCCATGACAAATTAGGCCTAAATATACTAAAGCTTTAACTACTATAATAATTATGATCAGCAAACCAAAAATTTCTTTTTCGCCTTTAGCACAATTTTTGATATTATTAATATTATTATCTATTGTCATAATCACCATCGTCATCATCATCATCATCATCATCATAATATTACTACTACTATCTAGTAGTAGTATTATTAAACAAAACTTAAACGCTTGCAAAAAGGTTAACAATTAAACTGAACCATACAATCCGCCCCTTAAGCGGCAGCCGATAAAACCGAAAATTTTAATTTTTGCATTATCGTGTCATAGTGAAAAATGTAATAATCTAACGAATATTCCACTGGGTTACCTGGTTAGCGGGTGACTTTCATTGATAGATGTTTATGGTGGGTTTCTATCAGAGCACTGTTTACAAACAATAGTAGAAGGAGTCAATTAGCAATTGTACAGCATTTAAATCAACACCAAACTGTGCGTATATAACTTGTGCTGATGCATATTTACATATTTTAGAAATATTCTTTTTGAGTGATTCCAGGAATGAATTTGTATTGGCTTCCAAGAACAAAATTCTAACACTGTTAGAAGCAAACTCACATCGAAATAATCTTTATTTCATATTATTATCTGTTATCCATTCTGCCGAATTGACTCTTCATGTTTCGTTAATACCTACAGGACAAGAAAACTGCACAATTCACGTTCACAACATGTGTAGGCACCTTGTAGACTCGGTCAGGAGAAGTGGACCCGTATGGTCATTTGGCTGTTTCAGCTTTGAGAGTAATTATGCACAGATGGTTAAGTACGTTAGAGGAAGCAACGGCGTAGGAATACAGGTACAGTACATGTCATAATTTAGTCTTTTAGCCCTTTAATTATTCATAGAATTCTCAATTTGTGCGGGTTATGCTAAATTTTATTGGTTATTGGTAGATCAAAGTTGGCGTGGCACACCCTTTGACGATATGTAGGAGTTTTAAACCTCGTTGTCTGCTCATGACACAGCTCTCAATAAAAATAAATAAATAAATAGAAACCAACAGCAGTTATATTTAATGCAAATATGTCCAATTATTTTCTTTTAATAAATAGGTTATTAAGAACTACAGTTTGCTGAAGCGGGCAAGAAGTTTGGCAGAAGCAGCAAGCTGCAGCGAAGTATCAGCAATCCTTCTGCACAGAGTGTTGGGAGACGACTACACAAGGTCAGTAGGCCTAAGTCAACCTAAAATATATTTTCATACGAAGTGAAATCAGTAGCTATAGTAATTTGAAAATACACTACAGTAGTTTATGCATAATAAGGAAAAAACCTATGCTTTCAATTTCTACTATATTCCACTTTAACCAGAAATCCTGATGGTATATTTAAGTACAAACGATCCTACGCCTCAACATTTGACATAGAGGAGTTAAAGAAAAGGTTAGATTGCGAAGACGTTACCGCCATGAAGATAACAAAGACAAAGCCTAAGGAAGGAGGCGAGATACTGCATTCATTGGAAGCTGCCCAGAAAAAATCAAGGATTTCTTATGTAGTGTCGTACATGGACAACATCAAAAAGTATGGCCGAATCTCGTACTTCCTTGAAGTTGTCGACAAAGAGAAAGACACACTGACACTGGCCAGGATACAACCGAGTGTTATCATTTCTGAAAATGCTTTTAAGAATGGATGCGAAAACAGCTGGAAAGAACATGGCCTTAAGGACAGGACTGGCAGTCATGCCAAGGAAATTGAATTCAAAGGGTATGCGCACATTTTTTTCTCGTCCTTGATTTAAAATTTAAAATAGGACAAATAAAAAAAGTCTTTAACAAGTTTAAACAGGATGAGCAGGCCTGCAACCATGGACGTTTCTATGGTTTCGTTTTTGAAAATTACACTTACGTTTTTAAGAAATTTGATCTGTTTTGAAAAATTTGACAGTGATTAATTTTACAACTACACTTTGATTTCAACATACACTTTTGTTACCTACAGAGCCCCATGTGTGATTCTGTCTTATAAAGATGTCTAAGTAATAATGTGTCTTGATAGATGCCTGATAAGGCCAAATAAACAAAATTTTTTTTGGCCACGCCCGACCGACCAAAATTGTTCGAACATGAGGGTCGGCATTTTAGTTTTTTTTTCTTTTGACTACAACGAAAAATATTTTTTTTTAATGAGCTAAAACTTTTCCTACCGAGCTATTCATTTTTGGATTTTTCCAAAACGTGGCCAACACAAGAATTTTTCCCCCTTTTTTTTTGGCCTGTCTTCATATTTTACTTTGATAAACATAAATAAGTTTATGTATATTTTTGTTTTATTACAGGTGTGATTCCGTCTTAATAGACGTTCGTGATATTGTTTCGAAAGTTCTTTTTATGGAGACGGGACCTGATCGAGGTGTTGTACTTCCAGTTGCATGCAGATGGGAGCAGGATTAGAATCTACTAGGCCTATGGTGTGTCGGCTGTTTGACTTCTGAGTATCTCCAGACTCATTATACCAATCCATTGACGTTTTGTACAGTTCCAGTATCACGAGTCACGCATTCTGTAACTTTTACATTGTGCTAAACTGATCTGTCTTATTTCAATACAGTACATTAGTCCGATGTAGCTAAAACAATACATTACATTATTTAGGCCTAATGTTTATTTCATGGCAATGATCTTGATAGCGAAACATTTTAATATGTATTCTGCAGTATACAAGTTTCGAAAAGAAGAAAACTTTATTAAACTGCTATATTTTAACTTTTGACTATTGATGATGTCAGGCCTAGGCCTACATACGGGCCTCCGTAGTTGTTTTATCATGGAGCGCTTAAAATCTATAAATGAAAAATGGATAAAATGTTTTATACGTGTATGAATGATTACACAACTTGCATTTTACAGTTTCTGCATGTTTAGTTCCTTGCATGATTGTTTATTTTTGTATAAAACAACTTTCATGATCTATTTGGAGTTTAAGAGTAGTTTGATAGATGTAGGTATGATAAATACTATAACTGCTAGTATATTACTTTTAAATACTTTGTAAAAACAGAGTGGAGGATTATAAACGCAAAGCTCCACGCAATGTTGTCCTGTCTTTGGCGACACGTTTAAAAGCTAAACGTATTTAGATATATCTTAATGTGTTTAGGTTCTTGACAGTGTTTAGAATTAAATGTGCTTAGGTATTTGACATCATGATGACTGGCCTAAACATATTAGGCCGGTCACCAAAGACAAGACAACATTGCGTGGAGCTTTGCGTTTAAATTCTCCACGCTGTTTTTACAGTGTACTGTACATTTAAAAAACGCATAGTCTTAAAAAAGAAAAGATGACTGAGAAACAAACACATCTACTAATCTTCATTTACTGTATTCAAATACATTTTTTCTCCATTGTGTTCCTGTCACGGTTGACGATTTAAGTATTTGTACAAATAAAAAAAAATTAATTTAATTCTAAAACAACCAATCTGTATAGGCATAAATAGGACGCACAGTTTCGGACTTCGCCCTTGGTCAGGTGCAATGTTATTATTATGTACGATACTGTGATAGTGGAGATAAAACAGTAAAATTGTCAACGAGTAACACGTTCTCTTTGGATTTCTGTTTGTTCAGTTAAATGTACAAAACAATGTGCTTGCTTTATACTAAGCTAATTGCAGATTCATTTGATTCCAAAACAACATTATATTGTATTATTAAAAGTAATGACAGTACAAAAACAAGATGAGTTAAATATTCTATTCTATCATGGTAGATAGGTTTGAAATGTTTTTGTATTACACTGTAGAATAAAGTGAACAAAAATGTATAATTTTTTTATATTTATTTTGTGTTTGAGAATACGATGTTTTTTTCCCAGACAAAATCCTAATAGTAAAATAAGTAAACAGATATTTAATCCCTTAAATCATTGTGGAGAGAGCTAAAGCCGAAATCATACGGTAACATACAAACACACAGTGATAATATTAAATTTGTTTTATTTTTACAACAAACAACTATACAATCATAAACTGTACATTCATCAATAATCACTAACCATTTACAGCATCAGTTTGTAATAAGGTTTTGTAAACAATAGTGTATACCAAAGATAACAATACTAAATAGATCCTTGTCATCGGAATTACACATTATTTTAATGGCAAAATAATCAATTTCTTGATTTGCTGCATTTGCTCCCCACTGAACACCTCAATTGTGAAGTTTTCATTGTGAAGATGATGGACTGTTCCTAAGAACATTGAAACGACAAATGACAAGACTCTATTTTAGGTATGTTCTTTCATTCACTTATTTCAGATACAAAATCCATATACCATAAATATTATAAATATTGTACAAAAAATGACCTTTACAACTAAAGCCTATAAAATAATATAAGAACATAGACCAGAATGATCTAGGCCTACTTCAACTTCTCACTCTCTATATATATCTATAAATCAATCTTGATCATTTTTGGTGGAGATTAGATTAAACAATAAGCAATTATTAGAGCTGCGAATAATACACTAGTAGAAATTATTATATGAAAGTTAAATTAATGCCTGAAAAATGTACCAGAGGGCTTGCAAGGCAAGGTCCAAAGGAACTTTTTGAGTGCATTAATGAATGTTATATATTTAAGAAATGAAAAGAAAATTGTAATTTTGTGAAAGACGGACTATTCTATTTAACTCAGCTCCGCCTCGTTGAATGGAACAGGTCATTTTTCAACTCATAAATATATTTTTTTTTCATAAACATTTAATATTTGTAAAATGGTGTATATGGTGTATACACACACACATATAATTTGATTCAAATTTTTGATAGACTTAGAATTGTGAATTCAAATTATTCTGATTTTTCAACAGATAAAAATATTTATTCACTATATACAAATCCAATTACAGGAGTTCTATAGAGGGCACCTTCTATTTGTGACAACCTGTAAATAACACCCCTATAGACTAAATGGTGGAACCTAGGAAAATAAGCTACAGTATGTAGATGGGTTTGGGATGGTGGAGGGTATCATTAAATAACCTTCCACTGTATTGCCGACAAGTTGTCTACATTGTATTATTTTCAGAACACCGGACCTAGCTTCATCGTAACTGGGGTAACAATTTTGGAGGCACTGCCCGGATCTTAAGTGACAATATTACTGTAGCATCGGTACCAGTTATAATCTCAATCTTTATGGTATGGCGGAGCAAGAAGGACCGATTGATGTTGTTGCTAATGATGTAGATAATGCAGTAGACGGGGGAAGCGGCGCCAGATGAAACAGGCCAAATTCTGATGGTTTATGAACAGAAGCTAAAAGAAATGATGGCAGCTCACGAGGCGCAATTGAAAGGGCTCCAAGAAAAGTTTAAAGAAGCCCTCACTGTAAAAAAGAGTTGTTTACTGGAAGGACTTCAGAATAAGTGGCCAAATTGGAGAGCCAGGCCAAAAAGATAGATTAACATTTGGGAGTCTAGTACACCAAATAGAATCCGAACTTAAAAAAGGAACATAGTGAGACAGAGATTGTCGAAGCAGTGATAAAAGCTCTCATTCCTGGTTCAGAATTACGGGGATATTTGGAGGGGAAATGAGACTTGACATTAGCTACCCTTCGCAGAATTCTAAGGGCTCATTTTCAACAAAGTTGTTTAACCAGCTTTCATGTAAGGCACAGCAGTCAAGTGAATCTGCCCATACATTCTTACTGCAAGTACTTGACCTAAAACAGAAGATAATCTTTGCGTCTAAGGAAGAAAATTGTCCAGTAAAATACGACAAATCGCTGGTGAACAGCATGGAAAAACATTCTCTCCTGACTGGCTTCCAGAAAGAGGAAGCCTGATCGGAGATGGCCCCTCTCTTTAGGAAACCAGACTTTAATGAACAAGAACTAATGGAATGCCTAAACATTGCAATTACCGACAATCAGGAAAGGCAGAAAAAGTTAAAATCAGGACGAGCTCGAAAAGTCTGCGTTGTGGAAACAGAACAACCAACTCAATTAAAAGAAAAAAAGATGACAAAATTTGATGACTTTGCAGATGAAATAAAACAGATGCTAGAGGTGCTTGAAAAACATGAACCTGCAGTACTACCAAGCAACAGGAAGGCAGCCAAGATTTGGTCAGAAGAGGGGTAACATATTGGTTCAACTACTGCTGGGAGTAGAAGTCTTTAGAATGGATAGCAGTGACAAGAAAATATGTGTGTTTGTACAATTCTAATATTTACATTTGCAAGAGGAAATGCAAGAGAATATTCTGGAGGTTTCCAGCGTTTGCAAGAGGGAGAATATTCACTGTAATGGGTCGGTATATGAGACTTGCCATCCCAAATGAGTAATTAGCATAAAGATTGTGGCAGTATTGCATACTTTAGGATAGAGAAGCCATAATACTTTTACTCATAACTTTTCAGACAATTTAAGTAAATGACCTATCATTTTAAAGCTTACAGTATGAAGAATATGAATGAATATGCAAGCCCCATATACTATTTTAAAATAAGTTGACAGATTTTATACGCAGCAGTAATTTTAAATATATTGCTTTCGTCAATTATCATTTTAAATTTAATTTTTTCCCTTGATTTGGTGGCCCAGAATTACTGACCATGCCAAGAATATTTCATAAAAATTCTGCATTAAAAAGACATCTGACACTCAGCTGTGGATGGATGGATCAATTGCACAACATATTGTTGAGATAAATAAATCTTTGTCACCATGGGATATAGAATAAATCAATTTTTTGATGAGGCTGGGAATGAGGCATATCACAGGCTTTCTATATCACTTCATACTCCCCAAAGCTGTAAGGGTTTTACTTCTGCTCAACTACTTCCCATAAGTTAGACAATGTGAAGCCATCTTTGAGTTTTTCGATTGCTAGACCAAGCTCCTTTGAAAATACAGGGGGACGATCTTTCTGCTTGTTGCCGTCTGCAAAGTAGGCCTGTGGGGATACATAAAAAATAAAATAGACCAATAAATTCATCTATTTATGTAATGATACATTAACAACAGAAAAACATAACAAAGATAATGGTATATGGTAACTAATAAAGATTTACATTTAAACAGTCTTGCTTTTAAAGCAACATAGTTTTTTAGTTTAAAAATAAGTTATTGTATAAAAACTTGTGCTAAACAACATGAGTCTATCATAAAAATAATGATACCTGAGCAAGTTTCTAATTTAATTAAACTGTACTAATACACACTTATATATAAAATTATCTTAAGAATTATTATTATTATTATTGGTCCATACTAAAATACAGAAAATTGAATTGCTTTGGTAGATGGATATAAAAAATATAATAAATATAATGAGACCCACTAATAAGCGAGTCACAGCGGAGCAGCGCCACCTAATTATCAAACTGCAATGGAATGAAGAGTAGGAAAGTACAAAATTATCACTAATGTACACAAACAAAAACAATGCGACTCACTGCAAATGCATCTGATGGCTCATCCTCCTCGACAATGTCCACATCATCTTGTACATTCTCAATTACTAGGTCCTCTATGTTACCAGGATGGTCATCGAGCTCAAATTCTACTCCAAATATTGGGTTGGAGCTGTAGACTCGGTGAAGACTCTGAATCTCCTTAACTACCTCTTTGAGCTTTTCAATGGGGTCTATTCTGAAGCCTAGGACAAATCCACCACTCTAAAATATTGTAGAAGATAAAATTAAATTTTTTATTATTCTATTTAGACCTGCATACAAAAAATAAACCTAATTAAAAACAAAACAGGAGAGATAATTTGAAAATACAAAACCTCATCTTGTTGCGCCATATCTATGTACTGAAAAAATAATGTCCCACAGTCGATCCACTCGAAAAGGCTTAGTCGAGCCAAACAATGCCTAGCATCATTAGGCCTTTGGCAAGCCCATCAATTGGGCGAATTTGCAAGTTAGCGGCCAGAATTTGACACACAGCGTACTCTGGCCATAGATGATCCGTTCTATTCTAGCCAAACTAGGCCGAATGATCCGCCCGAGTTGGCTATGTCTGTTGTTATATAAATAACATTCTAAAATCTGCATCTTACTTTCGATCAGCATTAAAGTCAGACTCCGGAGGAAAAAAATTTGTTGATATGTTGTAGAACTGATTTTTCTAAAAAACAGAAAAAAAGTTGTTTGACAAAGAACTGGGGAACGGTGAACGAGATACAGATTTTTAAATATTTAAAAACTGGGGGGAAAAAGGGGCGTAACCGCCCATTTTTACACCTTTTTCCCCTAGTTTTTAAATATTCACCGTTCCCCAGTTCTTCGTCAAACAACTTTTTCTCAGTTTTTGATCAAATAACTTTTTTCTGTCTTAGAAAAATCAGTTCTACAACATATCAAAATTTTTTTTCCTCCAGAGCCTGACTTTAAATTCGAGGAGGACCAAGATACATGTAACATTGTCAATGTGTGAAAATTTTAAGTAAATTGTTTTAGTAATGATTGAGTTATGCGCCCGGAAGGAAACACACACCACACACAGACGCTCGCTATTGCAATACCACTCACCTCTCCTTTGGAGAGGCAAAGGGTAAATACAGTTATAATGTTTTGTTACATGGGAATGTATATTGTGTATTGAAGTAGTATTTTGTTGGTTAAATAGATTATTAATGACAATTTGGTAACTACATGAAAGTGTTCACCATTACATAAAACAATTTCTCAATATCATCCAGAGAAACACAAAAATCATGAAACAATTGATCTTCCTACCTGTATTGAGGACTCAAGAACTAATGCCATGCCGAACTTAGATTCTCTGATTTTCACTGAACGCTGTAAAATCGAAAATTACAACGAGTTATTGATGTAAAGTGGTTGCAAGTCTGGTCTTAAGTGATTTTTCTTTATTCTTTTCCGTTGCATTTTTTTTCCCTTTTTTTTTTCTAAGTAACACACTTTTGCTGCCTTTGTGCTGCAATTTCTAATCAAGTTTTTGTGCTAAAGGCAGAAAAAAGAATTGGATGGTGGTGGAAGCAAGAGAATGAGACCTACTATTTGTAAATATGGTACACTGATGTTGAAGTTCTCATTCAGGTTAGCATACCACACCAATCTCACATTGGTGATGAAAAATGTTCCTAAGTTACCCTGAAATAAAAAAAAAAACAAAAAAACACCATCAGAATCAAAAATCATTATCTCACAATAACATTTAAAACCAACAACAACAAAAAATGCGATTTCTAGGGGTCCCAAGTTGGAAGAACCCATTTCAGGGAGATTTGTTTAATGACATTGGGGGCGCTATATTCTATGAGGAAAAAGTGTAGGCACCAAACTAAGGGCCACGCCCACCTCAAGCCCACCATGATTGGGGCTGGGATGACATTTTTTTAGAATAGGCACCTTTACAAGCCCAGAAATGGCACTGTCAGACTGCAAAAAATAATCAGCAACCAAAGTTTAGGTCTAAATAAAACAAAAAGATTTGTTTTTACTGAATTTGCGGAGATAAGTGAATTTCCAGGAGATTGCGGGAGACCATACCGAGTTCCGGGAGGCTCCCGGGAGTTCCGGGAGGCTCCCGGGAGTTCCGGGAGAGTTCCGGGAGACTCCCGGAAGTGTTCCGGGAGACTCCCGGGAGAGTTCCGGGAGACTCCCGGGAATTCCGGGAGACTCCTTTCAAACTACAATTCTTTCATTTAGAGGTGGCAAAGTACATACTAAGCTGCAGAGGTCCCAAGTTGGAAGAAGTCATTTCCAGGGAGATCTGTTTAAACAAGCTTTCTTTAGCACATCTAATTTTGTTTTGCTACTTATGGTGATACAAATGAGACAAATTCAGTCTTCAGTGAGACAAATGATAAGTAGTAAAATCATGCAGATTTAATGAATTTGCAGGAGATCGGTTATTTTCCGAAATTCTTGCGACTTGGAACCCCTGGAGCTGCAAGTACAGGCTATATGAGCTGCGAATAAAGATAGTCTGAGTAAAGATTGTCTGCGTTTATTCGTACGAATCACAGGAGCTACATAGTTGTGTTTTTAAAAAGTAGCTTCCTTCTTTGTGAATAATTGCGTATAATCGATTCTAGTTGCTGCTATAAATTGACTGCAACAGTCGTAGCAGGGTCATCGACGAGCAGGTTAACAGCATGATGCCCCCCATTTATACTCATGGGGTGAAGAGAGGCAAACGTAAAGTAAAGTATCTTGCTCATGGACACAAGAAATGCGACGAGCGTCAGTCTCGAACTCCCGATCTCATGTTCGACAGTCCAACACCTTACACGCTGCACCACACGTTCCCACACTTGTCTGCACTGTAGGTAAACAGAACCTAAGCTACAAGCACTGAGTGTCTCATCTTGATACCTGATCACTAGAAAGATTCCAGACTCCATCAACTTTACTGTACACTTGTTCCAGCGGTAGAAGTCGGACATTCTTGTTCTGAATAATTGCTGCACGAAGTTTGAGATCTCGGTACATCTTGGTTGTTTCATAGGCTCTGTTAAGTATGAATAAAGATAAAAAGATCAAAATAAAACATATTTTAACATTAAAGAGTTTGATAATAACTGTGTCGTAATATTTACCAACAAAAATAATAACAACAATAAAAATGCAGCTCGTACTAGGCTGCCTGGCTGACTCATTGTCACACAAGGGTAGCATTACCAAAACAGGCAGGAACATTGGCATGCATGCCATGTTAACAAAAACAGTTTATTAGCTCATATGGGATATACTGTAGGTCTCAAATTCAAAGGGTTAATCTAATTGTATAATAATGAGAACTTACTTCTGCACAGCCATGACAGTAGTGAAAAGTCTTGGACTTCCAGGAACCAGGTTAGTAAAAATGAACTCAAATCGTGTGTTGTTGCATTTTGTTAGGATGTACAGAGCATCTGTTGGACCACGTAATTTCTGGAAAAGACAATGGTAACAAACTGTTTTTAATAAAACCATTTTTACAGCCTCTTTTCAATATAAATTGGTTAATTAATCTCTATTTAAAAACACATTTCCAAGTCATTAATTTTCTCCTGATGAGTGGAGTTGAACAGCTTAGTGGTTAAGATGCTTGTCTATTAATCCCAGGGTCCTGGATTCAATTCCTGTGACATCAGGACTATTTCTCACGACCAAACACAACTCCACTCCTTAAGAATCATAAAGAGACTTCGCTGATAAAAGCATCAATTTGTTTATGTATTTAAGAGGGCTCCTGAATACCAGCCAACCTTCTAGGATACGCTGGAAGTGCCACCATCTATAAAGATGCTTTTAAAAAAAAATGCGGTTTCTAAATAAAACACTAAGATAATCTTGAAATAACTTGAAGCTTATGTTATTCTATATAATTACTTGATACTCACCGAGCTTCCTGTTCTGACGGTGACGTTAAGGACGCAAGTAAATCCAATGGCTGCAAATAATGAACAGATAACACCACTAATAATAATGATACTGCTGGGTATGTATTTAGTGGTACTTAAACAGAAAATCTCAAGGCATTTCTCAGTACAGTAAAACGTCTGTTTTACGAATGTCAATTTTACGAATAGTCGATTGTACGAATGGTCTTTGCTCTTGATGATGTCATCATCGACCAATTAAGAACGTAAAAAAAGTTTGATTGCGTATGTTTTTCAAAGTGATATTGTATATTTTCCTTATAAAATCAGGTTTGTTGTATGTATTTAATAGTTCAATAATTTTTTTTTCCATTTCTGCTATAATAATCGATATATTGGAGTAACAAACCTAACCAGAACAATGAAATACCAACGCGAGTCGTCGGATTGAGCGCACATGTTTACAATGATAGGCCCCCTACTTTAAACAAGTGTGTTGTGGTCAACAACCTATTAATAATGTGAAGGCTAGATGATAGCAAAATGCATGTAAACAACACAATTCAACGATAAACTACAAAGAACATGACAGGAAAGTCCATAAAACATACAGATGTATTAATAAGAATTAAAACAACACTTTTTTAAACAGCAGAAAGCCGGCGATTATAATAATATGGTTTTTATTGAGGGTAAATTTAGTTCTAGCACAGCTGCTATAACTGTCGGTTCGTGCCAGGACTGGCCGCCGTCAGGCTATTGGCGCTCAGTGGCAGTGGCAGAGGATAGCTAGGCCTAAGTAGTGGAAACTGACACCTGTTCTAGTTTACAAAATTTTTCAATTAATGAATACCCAACAATATCATAGGGGTGGGGCTTTGCACAGTGGCGGCACCAGGGGAGGGGGTCTACCGTAAACATTAGGTGAATCATACACGAAATACAACCACAGCTCCTCCACTGCAAAGATGCCTTACAAAGACAAAAGTGAAGTGGCAAGTGCAGGATTTCTTGAAATTGTAAACAAATTAATAAGAGGTATTCACTTGGTCAGTCTTGACAATTCTGTCAACCCTAATAAATATAGCTAACTAATGTGTCCTTAATGAGAATTGAAATATTAAGTTAGCATTTACAGGCAGTTATGATGAAATTACGCATATGAAATGTGCCATGAATGAGCATTTTATAGAGTAATATTCTATTTTGACTTTGTATACTCACATAAGTTGACCCTTGGCATAGTTGTGGAATGCCAAACAATTCTTAGATTTGTAACAAACAGTCTTCCTGCAAGAGAGAAGTTTCAAAGTATTTAAGACAATAGACTATGTTGACTAATGTAATACTATAGTCTAGTGTAATTGATAATGATTCAGTTACACTTAATTTATATTTAATTAGGTTATCGTAGTGTAAGTACAAAATATGTGGTTTATCCTACTAAATATTTTTCATTGTCTGTGAATGAATGAAGAAATTAATGAAATGACAGAATAAATGGATGATTGCATAAGCAAATAAATACTCTATGCAGGTAATTAGGTAGGGAGTTAGGTAGGTATGCACATGTAAGTAGTTAGTGACACAGATGTGTAAGTAAAATAACACTAAAGGCCTGTTTATACTTCAACGATAACGATAAAAAAGCGATTGTTCATTTTTACACTAGAACGATTCGATAACGATTTATCGTGTATACGGCAACAAAATATTTTAACAAATCAAATCAGATGACGTCATAATCAAGGAAAAACGATAAAATCGTTGCTACTATGATTCTAATGTTTTTCCATGATTATGACGTCATCTGATTTGATTTGTCAAAATATGTTGTTATTGCATAACTGATAAATTGTTATCGAATCGTTCTAGTGTAAAAACTTCTCTTA
>NW_022706010.1:113551-158460 GCF_011630105.1 Anneissia japonica
TTGCTTTTTAGCTTTTTTATCGTTATCGTTGAAGTATAAACAGGCCTTTAGAGAGTAAGTTAAAAATACCTCTTTCTCCGTTATTTCCCTTTGTGTCCTCAATGGAGTCGAGTAAATCGATAACCTTCTCCCCTCGTCGCATACACATGTCCCTTTGGAAACAAATTTCAAAAATATCAGGATGATAACAAACTAAAAATAGATAATTAATAATTAATTCCTGAAAAATCTCAGTTTAAAAATCCTCCTTCCTTACATTTTTTGCATAAAGAAAAATCAATTTTTGTTTACAAATGCTTATTCAAATACTGTAACAACAAAGTGAAAATTGATGCTTACTGAGGGTTTATATCGAAGCGAACATCCCTGTCTTCCCATAGGACATCAAACACTTGAGGCTGTTGCTGCTGCTGTGTTGTCATGACTTCAAGGTGAATTCTTTTCCAGTGATCCTACGTCTTTGAATTTTTCATCAAATTTGAATTAGCATTTATTCAGTTATTATTATTTCTTTGAAAATTATACTATTAAAATGTGGCACATGACAGCTTAACCTTTATAATATTAGGAGCAAGCAAGGCAACCCAGTTAGCAGAAGTCCCCATAGCATAGTCAATAGTATATTATTAATCTAACAAGGCTGGCTACGCCTCCTTCTAGGCCTAGATATAAGCGTTTCTCTTCGCCTGAAGAGGATAAGCCTGCCCCAATCAAAGTGATAAATTGGTTGAGGTGATAGTAACTAACCCGCATGCATAAACATAGCGTAGGCCTAGCTAGGCCCTTGCCTATTCTCATTACATTTCATTATTATTACATAGTGAGTATGATTTTTCCTGCAACCTACCTATTATAATATACGTAACACGTAAGCTTAAGACGTGAAATTAAGACATTAAATGTGAAAAAGCCTTCATAATCACGAAAATGATGTTTTGTGTTTGATGGAATTTCTATCCGAACTAACGAGGGCGCTTGTCTATCAGATAACCGTCGCTAAGAGAGATGATGCTCTTTTCTGCTAGGCCTAGGGGCCTACCCTAAAATCATCCTGAAATATGATTTTATTTTTCAATTTAACATAAAATTACACTAGCAAAAGTGGCCATATGTAGGTGTTTAGAGCTTTTAAGTCAATGATAGGTGTCTTAAAGTTTGTATAAAAATGTTTAAGTCGTAATAGGAGGCTATGCCTAGGCGTAGGCCATAGGCTAGATAGGCTATGAGGCCGAGGCCTAGACCGAGCCAAGACGGGTAGGGCTAGCCTCCTCCTAGCTAGCCTAGGCTAGGCCTAGCCAGCCTAGCCTAGTACTGTAGGACAAGGCCCCATACTACTAGTACTAGCCTAGTAACTAGGCCCTATGCCTTTTTAGGCCTCTACTTTACTCTCTAGCCCCTAGGCATAGGCCCTCTAGGCCTAGCTAGGCCTCCTTTTTTAGCTAGAGTAGGCCTAATATTAATAAAGGTCGGGTAATTTATTTGTTAATGGAATTAAGGATCTTTTTAATTAATGCAATAGAATAGGCCTAGCCTAGTCTACCTAGTAGGCCTACTTTTAAATGATTATGATTTTTTTTTTAACCATTAATTAGGCCTAGACCCTAGGTCTATATTGTCACAAACTTGTGTAAATCAATCTCTTGATTGAACGAGTGCCATACTTTAAAGTTTTTTTAATTGTGCAGAGAATATCTAAAAAATCAGCTCAAATTTGTGCGAAAAATCACTAGGAAAATAGGTGTGCGTAATAGTAATTGCTGCTGCATAATTGCATTGTCAAAGTCAAATTTTCTGCAAAATCTGTGCGGAAATCAGCCCTTATTTCCGAAATGCGCGGATGGATTTCTCTAGGCCAAATTTTAGCGCGAGGCCCTACTATACAGTCTGGAACGAGTGTGTAATAGGCCTACTGAACTTTTTTTCATGAATAAACAATAATCAAACCTTTCATGCATTCTTTTTTTATCATAGCTTAAGGCCAAGTGATGTCACGCAGTGTTCCTTGGAGACGGACTATAACTGATGCAGTTTCTTGGCGACAAGATCAAGCTCAAAATGCTACCATATACATTTTGAGAGAGATAGGTCCTACTGGATTCCTCTTAAAAGAAGAAGGAGAAATTAAAAAGTTTAAAGTAAGAAATATTTACCTTTCTATCATAGTACAGGTAATATTGATGTACACTCAAAAATACCATTTTAAATTGCATGTTTTATTTGAAATATTTTATATTAACTTGGTAATTATACAAGTGTATTTCTAAATGCTAAATTGGGAACATTGTTCTCATTAACTTATTCAATCAGTCTCCAAATTGATGATGAAGAGTTTTTTTAATGAAGCTGAGACAAATGATAAAAGCCTTTGATTGTAAAAGTGATGCAATCATTTGG
Source organism: Anneissia japonica (assembly GCF_011630105.1). Classification (NCBI taxonomy): domain Eukaryota; kingdom Metazoa; phylum Echinodermata; class Crinoidea; order Comatulida; family Comatulidae; genus Anneissia; species Anneissia japonica. The sequence continues at coordinate 115,946 of NW_022706010.1, forward strand.
ATTTACATTTTTAAAACATCATGGTATTTTAATATGAAATGCAACCAGTTGTTGAATCCAAAATCAATTGGACGTTAATTTGCCCACTTGACTTTATGTCCTTTTTCTTTGTGTGTTTGACAGGTTTTTCTAGGGGATCCAAATAAGTGTACATGTCCTGTGTTCAGCAAAGAAAGAGACTTGTGCAAGCACATATGCTGGTAAGTAATTAATAAGGACAATTGAATTGTCTTTACTGCGTTCCAATATTTACACCATCCTCATATCATGGATATCAAGGACTGTCGCACATTTTTTGTTTTATTTTGAAGTTTACAGGCTGACGGTGCTGATTCTATAACTGATTTCTAACAAATGCATTTTTCTAAATGTCAATTTGTAGGATATTATTAAAGAAGTTTAGAATTCCAAGGCAGAATCCATGTAAGTTGTCTATATTTAGTTTGATACTTTTTCTGAATATAGAAAGGGAAGGAAATCATTAACAGGTCTGGAAGAACCAGTGTTGTCCAAATGAAAACCCAGTACTGTAGTATAGATAACTTTATGTCACTATGTTGTGATTTTCAATTGAAGTCTTTAGTCTGTAAGGTGCTGTTTACTTATCGTTATTGCTGTATATTTAGACTTTTGGTTACCCATAGTACTTCATCGTGAATATATATATAGAATGTAATAATATACTGTATTGTGAATCCTTGTTTTTAGTAACTTTTCAAGTCGGTCTTGTTGAGCGTGAGATAAACGAAATACTGCGTGGACAGACACAGCATGAAGAGGTAAAGAGACACGTCACACGTAAACCTGTTGCTGGGCCTAAGAACCCCTATGCAGGGGACAAAGAACAACTTGAACAACGACCAATTACGCAAGATGACGTGTGCCCTATTTGTCAAGACGAGTTATTGGGAAAACATGAACCAGTCACATACTGCAGGTAAATGAATAGGTCATATGTTTTTCTCTGCAATACACATACAGTACTAAACGAAAATCTTGGCGGAATGTAAATGGGTTGGCTGGGAGCATGCTAGCCGGGAGTCTTATCAAACTTTTTTGTCTTAAGACCTGTTCAGACTATCAAATTTTATTTGACAAAATCATGTGACATGCCTAAATATGGTCATGATGACATCACATAATGACCGTATATAGGCACATCATGACTATATATGGGCATACAACAATTTTTTGTCAAATAAAATTTGATAGCTGGACAGGGTTTAAGTGTGTGATGCAGGACCAGTCCCAAATCCCATAATACATTATTGCACATGCTGAGAAATAACTTCAATGATTTTGCTGTAATGAATGAGTGGAATAATACACAGGTCTTTTTAATATTATGATAACAATGATGACTACAATCGCGCTGACGTTGACTACGGTGATGTCTTACAAAGCCAAGATGCCTAATAGTTTTTGGCTTATTATTATACAGTACAATTATTAGCATAAATTAATTAATTAGGCAATCTTTAATTAAAATGTTTTAAAAAAAAAATTTAGTTTTTAATTTAAATTAAATTAATACTTTAATAATTTAATTCAAATTAATTTAATACTTTAATAATTTAATAATTAAACTTTAATTTTAATCTATTTGTAAATAAATAGTAGGTGGAGGTTCACATCCTTACTGATGATTGTGGCTTTATCTTGTTTTGTATCTTCCTAGGAGCCACTATTTACATATTATGTAAACATGTGCTTTGTTTTGTAATTGTTTCCCTGAATAAATAATAAATAAATAAATTAAATATTAATCTATATTGTAGATTTGGTTGTGCGAAGAGTGTGCATATCAAATGTATGAAGGTCTGGGCAGAGCATCAAAGGTCAACTGGTGAGGAGATCATCAAATGCCCTCTATGTCGAGAACACTTCGGACCAATTGATGCCATACAGGAAGAGTATCGGAATTCTTCTATCCGGAAAACACGAGCAGAACGATTAGACCTGCATCTTGGCTCCACTTGTAAAAAATGTGGTGTAGCACCAATTGCTGGGAAGTGCTACAAGTAAGAAGTTTTTGTTTTTTTTTCGGAAATTTTATGGTGTTGCTTGGGAGCATGAAATAATACTGCAGATTGTATATATGTAGGGTATTCACTATACAGTGTTCGAATGTTTGCTGTGGGGCATTTGTGACTAAGACAAGCCAAACCAGTCACTCGTCGCAAAAATCAATTTTGAGTTATTAATACAGGGTTAAAGAGTAAAATAAGAGCTATAAAATGGTAAAAAAAATCATTCAAATCCGACATTTCCTTCTGAAGTTACAAGCATTTAAGCGTACAGCTGTTTAAAGAACAATATGAGAAATCAGCCTTCAAACTTTATGATTTCAGGCATTTCTCATGCAGAAACTATCATAAAATCATTAAAAAGTGTTGTTTTAACATTGAAATTGGGAAAAATAACAGCACGGCATGATGTATAGATACATAAACCTTAGTTTATAGTGAAATAAAATAGATTTTAAAAAATTTTACATTCTAGCATGTTTTTTCTATTTTCTCTGAAACACAATTTGCGACGAGTGACTGGTTTGGCTTGTCTTTGCCACATTTATTGTTGAGAATGGTTTTTATGGGGAATTTTTATTCGAGGGAGTCGTTTTTTTTTTTTGTGTGTGTGTAAAATTGATACATATATACTCAATACGGCAATAGCCACTTAATTTCACTGTAAATGTGGAACTACAACACATAATTAACGTCTAATATGTTATTGATTGATCATAAAATCTTATTGATCCCAATCATGTAGAGGGGGTCAAGAACAGAGGGTTCATGTCACGGTCATGTTCCTACTAATCCTTTTACTATTATACACAAAAATCATTTTCTTTGAACTAAACCAAAATAGCTCAACAGAGCACCAACTGGTGTATAGACTCAATAAGAATCAAGTTAAAAATGTAATTCTACTGACATAGAGCATTAATCCATTAGATTTCTTTACAGTCATTTGGAGGGGGGGGTGGGGGCAGCATTTATTCTAGGAAAACTAAACACCTTGGGACAATTATCCGAGGGAGGCATTTATTCCAATGAGGCTCAGAGGGAGTGTTTATTCAAAGCGGGGCATTTATTCGAATAAATACATTATTTATTTTACCAGTACTGTACTGTATTGTGTTTATTTCTCCATTCAACATACAATTGCCGGATTTTACATTATAGTTGACAGGATTGGAACTGTCTTCAGTGATCCTTCTAAATTTATTATTTACTGTATGTGAATGAATCATGTATCCACAGGTGTTGTGTTTGCATTGAGTACTATCTTTGCCATGCTTGCTTCTTGACCCCAACCCACAGAGACCATGCCTTCCAGTTTAGACAGGTGAGTGAACAGTAACTGGATTTTATGACTATTTCAGTTTAAACCAAATTCTGTATCCATATTTTGTAATACTGTAAACATACTTTTTGATTTTTCATTTTATATTGTATATCTTACCTTAGTGATGCTTACCTTAGTGATTTAACGAGGCAAAGAGTTTAAAACTCGTAGAGGCTGCCTCTTGTGTTAAGTTGAGTAATGTGACTATTATATAAATTTAACTTGAAAAGTGTGAGAGATGCACTGTTGACTGTGTGTGAAAGGAGTAAATTCCATGAATTTATCATTCGAGAATCAAAAAAAGCTGCACGTTGGGTTTAACAAGTTTTAAGTTACCACCACAGGTCTCCATCTGTCCTTCCATTTTAAAACGTGTAAATAATGTAGAACTATCAATGTCCTCAAGGTTGTTAATGATTTTAAACACTTCAATCATGTCACCCCCATTGTACACGTTTCATTTTTATGTCAAATTGGTGATAGTAATAAATAGTAGTGATAATGATGATTGTGATCATGATATGTTAGTGATGATAACGATAACATTGGTAATAGTAATGGATAATAGCATTTCATGAACTCTTCTTTGCTACCAAGAAACCCAGTCAACGATGGCGCCCAGCTCCAAGATGCTCAGACGCTGCATTGCCGCAAGCTGTCATCGGTGATATGGAAAATAGAGAGCTTACTGATAATGATTATGAGATGCTACTTCAGCTTGATAAGTAAGTTTCATGGGTTTTTAAGTGGGAGACATGCTTACAATTTTGTTTTAAGCCAGGGCACACAATGCGTTGTATGACGGTGGTATGGCCGACAAACCCAGTTCCACTCCCTATAAGCGCTAGACGATGTGACACTGCATGGTGATTATTAGTGGCAGTCTGAATGGGTCGTAATTAAAAATGATTGATTGTGCACACTTAGTGGCATTATGTCCTCCACAGAATCGCATCGGCAACGACCATCAGGCACAATGAGTGCCTGGCTTTCCTTTCTACCCAGTGATGGCTCCCGCCAGGTAATTTTCTTTCCAGTTTGCCCCCCCCCCCCCCACAGTTTTGTAGGAAAAATGAACATTGGTTAACAAAATTTATTTGCTCCGATTGGTCTTTCTGTCTTTTCAAGGCCACTACCACTTAAAAACAATGCATTTAACAAACTTTTTACATTTGTAATAAATTACTGAGTATTTAAATAAAAATAACAAGCACATTAGAAGTGTTACCTGTTAATTTTATAAATTATATAGTTGTATTTCTGGTCTGCTATGGGAAAACATATTGGTTTCCCCCCTCTCCACTAAAATTTACCTTGCCCCTCACTTGCCCTCCCGAGTTTCAGACAATGGCGCTGCCACTGTTTCTACCACTAGTCCTCTTAACTAAATTCTGTCTTTTTAATATTTTGTATACTTTTGTATACCAATAATTTGGATTGAAATACGATTTTCATTGTGCTGCAGTTTCAGTGCCTCTCTATACCAAACTTGTATCTTTGATTTTTTTTATCTGATAATTTCTAGTGAAACTGCCCACGCTCCAAGCACAGTGCCCGAGTCCTTCATCAAATCTCTGCCTTCGGAGATGGTTCGGAACGGATCTGGTCTCCTTGCCCCAGGATCACAATGCAGGGTTTGCCTACGGGCGTACATCGTTGGAGAAAGAGTGCGACGGTTACCATGTCAACATAAGGTGAGAGTCCGTCTTGATTTATAGCTGTATGATGCATGGATAATTGGCAAACTGATTGAATAATATTTATTTGTACTTCATTTTCATCCCGTTCTTTTGAAATTGCTGCTACGTTCTATTCCCCATTGTTTTGGAAACTCAGTATCTGCCCCTGATAATAAACTTGCTAATTCTACTTTCCTTCCCACAGTTCCATGCTGTATGCATTGACCCCTGGTTGCTGCACCAGCGTTCCACGTGCCCAATTGATGGGGCAACTGTGTATAATCCTCTTATGGAAGCTTTGGCAAGAGATGAGCGTAGGAAGAAAAAAATGGGACAGAAGCAGACCGATTCTGCAGAAATGGTGCTAGGCAGGATGAATAAAAAGTCAAATACTGGATTTCGGCTGGGAGAAGAGCAGGTTGCAGAGGTCCAGGGCTTGGCTTCAACGTTTGCATTGACAGGAAGCAGTATCATAAGCTCTAAAAGGTGTAGTAATATTATTTGTATATTAATTGAGGAGAAAAATTCATGTAGAAATAATCAACATTTGTGACTTAACTTCTCATACTTCAATCTTCAATTATATTTCCATAGACCAATGCCTGAATCTACTAGCTTAGCTCAACGGAGTAGAATGAAGAAAACATCACCAGCAAAATGGAGATCTAGCAATCAAAAAGGTGATGTGATGAATTCAGAATTCCTCAATCCACTTGACAATTCTTTTTTCCAAAACAATCATGAAAGATCAAATCAAGGATTTAACAGAGAAAGACACTTGGGTGCTGAACAGTATGGCAACTTGATTGGCATGGTTCAATTAGCCAATGAAGACACAGATATTGGGGAGCGGCAATTTTATGAACATAGTGCTGAATTAGACCGAATATTGCATCCATGTTCACGTAGAAGGAGTTCCTCTGAACGTAGTAGAGATTGTACACCAGAGAGGGAGATCCTGCAGACCAGAATAGAGACAATTCAATTTGATGGCAGCCATCAGAGCAGTCAGAGGTCGTCTCACTGGCAGAGGAAGCCTCCATTACCACCTGCAGGCACTGTAAAACAATCAGTAAAGCCACAACCTCCGTCTATCCCACTTCTTAGACAAGCTTCAATTACCCCAGTGGGGAACCGACAGGGAAGTGGTTCCATGTCTGCACCTCATTACAGGCAGGCACATTCGGATGAAAGCCCCAGTAACAGTGATTCAGAAAGAGGGAGGAGAAAAAATAAAGGAAAATTGATACACAGGAGAATCAGGAGTTCAAGTGCAGGGAGAAGATTTTCTACAGAGCATCTGCATCCAGAACAAATAAATCAACAACAGGTTAGTTTTCACATGTTTCCTATTAATTAAGTTCTTAATTGATGGTATTTAGAAGGCACCATCCACCCAAACACCATCTACCCATTGTTCTACCAACATCCAATCACAGCGCATCTCAGTAGAAACCTAATTTGGAACCTTTATCAGATTTGTGGACGCGGTTAGGCGCATCGGGAACGGTTTGGATTCACAATCTTGAGGTCGGGGTTTCAATCCCTCGATGTGCATTTCGCTTGTGTCTTTGAGCAAGGCACTTTATTTGCATTGCTTCTCTCCACCCAGGAGTATAAATGGGTACCTAGTGGGGTTGCCTGCTCCTGCGCCAAGATGGCAGCAACACTTATGCATGTGGACCCAATGACCAGGGAAAAACTTGTAGCACTTTGTATCTGTAAAGAAAGGCGCTACATAAATTACCAGATTCAATTGAGATTTGTAGCAAAATTAATTAATGTCAATTCGCCATGCAAACCTTCAAGATTAATTAATTGTTACACAATCTTAAATAAAACAATATATACAGTTGAACTTGCCTTTAGTATGTAAAATAAGTTCGACTTAGGAATTATTCGAGTTAGGCAAAGTTGACTTAAGCATGTTTAACTGCAGTCTGCATTCAATTTTTTTTTTTTAAAGGCCTGAATTGATATACTTTTGACACTTCCAGGTTTTTGAAAATATGTTCCTAGGGTCATCAACAGGAAAGACCCTTGTAGGGAGAAGCACTGATGTCAGAACCAGACTAACAAGACCATCAGCACACAGGCTACGAGGTGGAGAGTCTAACCTTGCAGCAGTAAACAGTGTAGACACTGGCCTGACTGATATGGACATTGCTCTAACAGGTCAAAGAGTAGGAAGCCTGCAGTTGCAAGATGATGATGAGGCAGATCGAGGAATGTAATGCACATGATAAAATAGAAAAATTAACAGTATTGTTGTGGCTGAGTCTTCTAATCATAATTCCAAATGGCAGTACAATAGACTTTATTTATGGTGATGGACGTTCTTCCGCTGCAAGACTAATGCTTCAATCAACGTGTCAATGGGACTTTTTCTTTGAATGTGGATTGTATTAGTGGGGAAATGAGCAAATTTCGGGGGAGTGGAGGTGGAGGGGAATGCAGCTGGAGGAGAATGCAGCTGGTGGGGAGCTACATACTTTTTTCCAAGCTCTCCCTTAGATACCGCACTGCTCTTCCACAATCTTTTGCTTTGATCATCCCAAAGATTTTAACTTGGTTTTATATTTAAGCAAAGCACCATTTTCTGGATGCCTTGATTGTGTGTTACCAAAGAATTTTATTTCTGTCCAAGTCTTTTCGGTTGCAATAAGTTAATTAGAAGTACAATATATACAAGTGGCAATTTCGTTCAAAGAAATACTGTAGTTGTTTTTAAATAAAACGATTTCTGATACGAAAATTCTCACAATTCATTACCCACCAATTTAAGAGTCTTTAGGAAATATATAGGGAAGGTATTACTGTATTTAATCTGTTTGAAAGCCAATAACTTCCTTAAATATATACAGTACAAAGATTGTTTAAACAAGTTTATAAATAATAAATATTACATCTAATGAAACTAATGATGGTTAAAACTATATTTTTAAATAAAACCTAGTGATAAGTTCATCTTTACTGTGCTGTTGATTTGTGTGATTGTGTTTTGTTAGTCCTTTGTTTCAGAATCAATAATAGCGATGGTTTACCACATGCTCAATATAGTAGCGGCTACTAGTCAACCTATTATCGTCAGTGGCGCATCCAGGGTGTGTGTGAGGAACACAAACCCACATAATAACTTGCACCCCCAGTGGGTGCCTCAAAAACTATCACGGTCAAGTAGTTAAAAACTCCTCAAATCACTTCATCATTTTGTAATCTGGCGCCCCCTCACCTAATCATTGAGCACCGAATTTACATTTGCGCCACCCATCAGCCCTCCCCATTTTAAGACTCCCAGATACACTATTCATTAGTGTAATTCTCTTTCAAAATATCCAATGTAAAAAAAAACCAGTTAAATTCAACTAATTTATAAATCACAGCTATGTATTTTCTTTCATCTGTTGTCTAAAGGGTACCTAACAATTTGCAAAGCAACCATTTAGTTGAGGGGGTAGGAGTGAATGGGAGATCTTTGAAATCAGTACAATAGACCTTACTGCTAAGCCCCTCCCCTTGGATATTGTTGCCAAGGTCTCGCACAGTAAAAACATATGCAAACATGTGCAGGTGCAGATCAAGCAGAGGGGCACATCCCCCGTTTTTTCCACTAAATTTTAAAATTTCGCATCAAATCAATGTTATACTGTATATCATTAATTCCACTGCCTAGTGTCATTATTACAATGCTTCTATTAATATCTTGGAATGTTCGACTGTATACAAAATATTATAATAATGACATTAACACTAATAATAATAATTAGAAATTCAAGAATTGGTATCTATGGCAATCCATTCAACATGCAAATCATTCGCAGTTAAAAACAATATATTTCAATGTTGTTTGTGGTGTCATATAATAATACAATCCAATACATACCTAAAGGGTAGTGGTTTAGCATAATTATTAAGTATAGTGCAAGATGAAAGTGTCTCCTTGGCATACTTATCCCATCACCTTCCTTTTAAGCAAATTATAAAATTCTACTTGGATCAAATTATTCATTATGGTCATAAAATTTCAAGACAGTGATGTGATAATCATAAAAAGTTTTTGCTTAAGAGTGAAATACCGTAAATTTTTGAATAAGGACTGCAACGCTTATAAAACCTTTTCGAAAGCGGCGCTTATAAAAAAATATTGGCATGGTGCTTTCCATCCCCGTTCCCATGTTACCTATCTTACATATTCCCGTAGTTCAGTAGGCCCTACGTCATAGTAAATAAACCTTTATAAAGAAATGCTGTGTCTTCATTAGTTATTTATTACACACAGGGTAATACATACTGCGCAGCGCTTATCTAAAAAAAAAACCAGGTTTTTTGTGACGCTTATTCGAGAGTGGCGCTTATTCAAGCATTTACGGTACTGTTCCTCAATTAAGTAGGCAAAGAGCTGCCTGATGGTACATCTGTAGGCAATAAAATGGTGAACACTGCTGTTCAACAGTTAAACTCTGTCTCAGAATATGTTTCAAAGCATTTGGACAAACAAATTAGTGTTTGTTTTTTAATTTGGAGTTAAAATGAAAGCCTTATTTTAATATTTTTAATACCGCCACCTAAAAGTAAGTGTAACGTTTTTGAGAACCGAATGCATTGGAGTTCTTATAATATTTCTATGTTGACTCCACGTTGACCAAATTTATAGGCATCATTAAATAATGTACGGTTTTTAATTTAAAGTAAAATTTTAATATTTCTCAGAAAAAAAAAATACAATAATCACTATAACCACAACCTTTGGGATGTTGTAATTTAATAAAATGTCTTTGTTTCTCTAACTGCAATTTAAAGTTTTTATTTCAAAAGCATTTTGAAAACTACCTTAGAATTTTATATATTTCAGTTAACTGATGGAATCCGGGAAAACATGGTATAAAAAAAAAAACCTGTACAAAAAATACCATGATTCTTTAACATGTTTGTTGCCACACCCTCTATCGGTAGTTGTTTTCAATTTGCCAAAACATGTTTACATATAATATGCAAGTACATGTTTTTCAAATTGTACTCAGTCACAAAGCATCATAAGTTGGGAATATATCGGTGGGATGATAGCATCATGGGAATAGAAAATGACATTTTTAATTGCCTGGTGTCAGAGTTGTCTTCTCTGACATTTTTTTTGCACTGAATGACATTGGTTTCTTTCATTAATTTATTTAAAAAATATGGCACATTCTTCCAGAACAGCTAACCACATAGATTTCTGCAGTCGTATCATTAGTTTTAGAGTGTTGAGAGCACCATCATATGGCCACTTTCCCCCCATTAACTGTAATGACGCACAACAAATAAAAACATATATGTATCTTCCTTGAACTAACAACTGAGATTCGGTGGTCCAACTTGGGATGTCGGCAGTTTTTGATGAGTATACTTATAAAGGGGCCATCAACAACACCATGTATGGCAGTAAACATGGTAATAACCTAGCATCCTGTCTCAATCTTGAATATTTTGGCTACATACAGTGTACATAATACTGCAGTTTGGAACAATAATTAACAACAATGAAATTAAATAATAACAGCATACACAATAATTATGTTGCTAATAATATAAGTTGAGGTCATACATGGTCATTGAGTTAGTTTTACTCTGGTTTATTCAAATTCATTAAGGCCAACTCAAATGCAGCCCGATGCAATTCATGTGAGTTAAACGCGATAAGTCATTGTAAGACTGCGTTGGGGTAGTCATATAGTTGATTTTCACAATGACCTAAGACATGTCCCCGACAATACATCACGTTGGGCTGTGTTTTATGACGCTGTCTGAGATGGCCTTAGGTTTACTAAAGCACTATAATATTCGCATAGCTCCAAATATATGCTGTTTACTGCAAAGCAGTATGGGTAGAATGTGGAATCTGTTTTTTTTTTTATCATCTATCAGTTCTATGTGATTTGCTCTTTAACACCTGATGTCTCTCTCATTCATACTTAATAGAGGGCTTGAGAATTACTGGTCCGTGGCCGAATTATTTTCTCTTTATTCTTTGATATAAGGTCGAACATTCCAAGCTGTAAAAATTAACAAAACGAAAAAGTTAGAAAGGATAAGGCAAGCATGCAGCTTTAGATATTTTCTATTCAGTATTAACCCTTTCCAGTCTGCCCCACTACCATTGCCTGAGGCTGTACCAAAGCTGAGAAATTACATCTACACTAAATGTCGGGTTTTTACTGGGCGCAGGCATATTATTTGATCTGAATACAGGAGGCCCTCTACAGAAATACTCCTACATCACTCTCAAAAAATCCTATAGAGGGCAGCCTAGCTATAAAATAATTATCATGAAATCTATACAGGGCGTAAGTACGACGTCCCTTGCTATAAAGTATGGTCAAAGAGGGCGTTGTCAAGACGCCATGACTAAAAAGGGTTAAATTAAGGCTGCCAAAATTTGTATAAATCAGCCAATAGTTTTCTAATTCATGATATATATAAGTCAGTTAGCAGTTCAAAATGTGCATGTGCGTAGTGAAGGTCAATCGACATAAACAATCATTTAACACACACAACATATGTGAGGTCTCACCACGAAATTATGCATCATTGGTGAAATCATATTGAGATATTCACCAAAATAGGTCAAATTTGTTACAAACTTTTGATTATAATGCTTTTAAATAACTTGATACTTATATTTTATCATTTTAAACTTTTTAAGTGAAATTTGTTACTAAAACAGTGTTCCCTGTGCATATTCTGTAATTCTAGTCCTATTTGTTGTTGTTAGTTTATCTTTGAGGCCGATTTTCTCAAAATATGGTTCTCATACAATATTTATTTTATTTTCTAACCATGAGACCTCACATATTGGCTGGGCCTAGCTATACCTAAGACCCAGGGTGGCCTTCGGAATTGTCTGAAAATAGTAAACTGTAATGTGATGCATAGTGTAAAGACTACTTGCATCCACTAATATACTATTTATAGTAAAGATGAAGAACTGTTATTTATAGATTCCTAAAAATTTAGATGATTACAAAAGGCCGTGCCTATTTGGAGGCCTACTGTATGTTGTGTGTCTTAAATGACTGTTTATGTTGACTGACCTTCACTATGCACATGCGCAGTTGGTTTATTGAAATACAACAACTGTTAGAATATGGATGCAACACGAAAATTTATCTAACGCTATTCAACTTACATAACTGTTCCTTAGTTCTGCACAGATAAGTCGAAGATTCACAAATTCTTTCTCATCAATCTCTTTAACACTTTGCCTGTAGTCACCCTACAATTAAATGATATTATTTATAAAAAATATTAGAGATTGTTGACTGTCAGAATATACTATTTTCATTATCTGAATTGCCCGACCGTAGTTGGATTCAGATAGTCAGAAGTAGGGCTGTACCTTTGAGCTTCTTAGAGGTTTAAATACTTGCAACTTCACTCCCTTATCCTGGCCTCCATAAAATCGCTACACTGTCACTACAGTGTTTTCCATGCAAATGCTTAGTTGCCAAAAGCAATAACATTTAGCAATATTATGGAATTAAGGCTCAAGCCTCATATCATTTCCATCCTCTACTTGGTAAGAGTACTTGCGGTTGGGTGTGAAAGAAGATTCGGACTTGATTGGCCGTTACAAAAACTTTTTTCAAGCACACATGCTCACATTACACTTCCATATGCATACAAAACGATTTTGAAGATTATGAATATGTGACAATGAAAATGAGCAAGAGAAATGCTGCACTGAGAGCAACCGCTGCTATCCCCAGGTGGAGCACAGTTGGCAGAGCTTTAGAACAGTACTCTGTACTAATACTTTGAGAGAGCAGCTTAGCTCAGTCGGCTAATCTGGTGGTAGTCACTATGTGTGCGCTGAACCGTGGAGATATCTAGGTCCCCGGTTCAATTTCCATTGCTGCCTCTCCTTGTGTTACAGGTAGAGGGCTGAAATACAAGTTACAATAGCGCACCGTCTTTCGGATGAGATGTTTAAGCCGTCGGTCCCCGTGTGAAATTTATGGCCCATGTGCACGTTAAAGAACGCAGTACACTCTTCGGAAAAGAGATGGGGATTGTGTCCAGGTGTACTGCCCAACCACCACCAGAAGCCACCAAACTGGAAAGTCTTCTAGACTTTCGTGGGCTATCCTTGGTGTTAACACCTGGGCTATCCTTGGTGTTAACACTGAATAAAACCAATAGACAAATACAAATTGTTTTTTATCACTATCAGATAAGTTAAAAAAAAAAGGTTTAACATAGCTTACCACATGAGGATATTTTGCAACTTTTGAAACCAACTTGGCTCTTGTGATGAAATAGCGGGATATCTGATCCAAATAGGCCCCTGCCTCCCCCTCCACCTGACGTACCTCTGACAATGTATCTTCCTGTAGAAAATCAGATAGAATTCTTCAATGAACTCATGTACATAAGCTATTTTGTCTTGAAAAGAAGTGCAATTTAAGATCTTAAAATGTATATTGAAATCTCTTTATCGTTTTACTTTTGAGTAAGCAAATGGTAGCACAGTAAATAGCCAGGCTTCCATTCAGTCGATTTCAGGGTAAAGTTGGTCACTGGTTTGTGTCCTTGGGCAAGGCACTTTATTCATGATGTCTCCCTCTCAACCCAGAAATACAAGCGAGTAGCTCCTAGGTACTAATTTCAATGTAGCTGATTATGTCCCATAAGTTATTACTCCAATGACCAGTGTAATGCGGTCAAGTGCACTGTCTGATTCTGATGAATAATGCCCAGCTAAAGGTAACTACAAGAAAGTAGCTAATTAAACCAAAGAATTTAGAACAGGGTCAATAAGACTCAAATCAGCCAGAAATTTAAAAGTGATTCTAAAAATATTTTATATCAAAAGAACGAATCCAAAATTTCAGTTTCAATTTCCAAATTATGACCTTTTGAAATTTAGTACCACACCCTCTTTACCATTTAGGTAATGGCTCCTTTAACTTACTGTACGGTTTTTACAAAGCTTCTGGAATAACGATCATAAAAAAAATTGCTACATAGATATTTGGGTAGCATATTTTATTGGAGTGTTATATACAAAAATCCCCCAAACCATTGTGCGAAAATAGATTTTTGCTATTTTAGAGGGCCATATCTTATTATTCTTTTAAGTAAGAAAGTTAAAATTAAACATTTAATGAATATGCTCATACTACTACATATATACAGGTTTGCAAGGTAATTAGAGCAAAAATGATGGTATGATGGGGTTCCAAAAATGGTTGCAGGACCATCAACCCTAAAAATACCCTCTACTCTGACCGACAGGTTGACCATGTAGACACTTAATATTAATTATGAAATTTATACTAGTATACAGATACACATATCATCATTGTAAGTAGAAAGTTTAAACTTTGTTTCTCAACTCCTTATTTTTCAGAAATAGACACACTCTAATGTATTCTGGATATCAGCTCAAGGTTCAAGTCACAAATACTTAAAAAAATAAATATATGGGTCATTCCGTGCCAACTCAACAAATTTTCAGAAAATCATGGCTGGGTACCGTCTCAAATTTTCTTGAAACTCGGATATAATGTGCACCAACATGTCTGACGAACAAACCCAAAATTTGACTTGCCAATTCCAAGTCGTTTAGAAGTTACGGCCATTTGAAATTTTAAGGTCATACCCCTTTTCGGGTCACAATTATGACATATTTGTAAAGTTGCATTTTCAATTAGCCATATCTTCAAATAGAATAAAGATAATTAACTGAAAATTGATATCTAGACTAACTTTTGGCTGTAGAACAGGAATATGACATGACTTTTGGTATAACGGACCCCGTTACGAAAATATTGGTTTGTATTTGTTTGAATTAAATGTGTACTAGGATATAAGGTTACATGGTTCTGAACTGTACACTGTTAATGTTATGCTCATTTTAAATATCAAAATATAGTCGCACAATGTTATAGTGCAATTCTTGCGCTTGCGCCATTTTTGGAGCAAAATATCTTACTAATTAAACAATGCATCCCTTTAACAGACTGCATAACTAAAATCAGCACAAAACGTTGTCTTAGAATGAAAGGTTTCATGGTTCTAGACAGTTCACAGATAATATTATGCTCATTTGAAATCAATAGTAACACAATTTTATTGCACAATTCTTGCACTTGGGCTATTTTTGGGGCATAATATCTTACTAATTACATAATTTATCCCTTTAACAGACTGCATAACTGAAATCAACACAAAAAGTTGTCCTAGAATGAAAGGTTTCATGGCTCTAGACAGTACACGGATAATATTATGCTCATTTGAAATCAACAGTAACACAATTTATTGCAAAATTCTTGCACTTGGGCCATTTTTGGGGGGACATATCTTACTAATTAAACAATGCATCCCTTTAACAGACTGCATAACTGAAATCAACACAAAAAGTTGTCCTAGAATGAAAGGTTTCATGGCTCTAGACAGTACACGGATAATATTATGCTCATTTGAAATCAACAGTAACACAATTTATTGCGCAATTCTTGCACTTGGGCCATTTTTGGGGGGACATATCTTACTAATGAAACACTATATCCCTTAACGAACTGCTTGCCTGAAATAAGCACATAAAGTTGTTTTAGAATTATAAGTTTCAGGGGAGTATGTTTTAAAGAACACATACTGAGGTATCTGAAAATACCAACAACTTGAATTTCAATTTTTGCTACAATTTTAGCCATTTTGCCACAACATGCCTCAAATGATAAGTGAAAAATCAGGAATTTTTTGTGGTAAGACATTTCCAACTATATATTAATAATTTGTTGCATAAGACCCATTTAATAACTGATTTGGGTATTTTAATGGGGTGTAACAATGAAAGAAAAATTACGCAACCAAATAAGTTTAGGGTCTTTACAAACCAATATTTTCGTAACAGGGTCCGGTATACCAAAAGTCATGTCATATTCCTGTTCTACAGCCAAAAGTTAGTCTAGATATCAATTTTCAGTTAATTATCTTTATTCAATTTGAAGATATGGCTAATTGAAAATGCTAAAAACTTTACAAATATGTCATAATTGAGAGCTGAAAAGGGGTATGACCCTAAAATTTCAAATGGCCATAACTTCTAAACGACTTGGAATTGGCAAGTCAAATTTTGGGTTTGTCCGTCAGACATGTTGGTGCATATTATATCCGAGTTTCAAGAAAATCTGAGACGGTACCCAGCCATCCCATTTGTTGAGTTGGCACGGAATGACCCATATAAATAAAAACAAACAAATTGGTTTGTTATTTTTTTAAATGGCTTACTTGTATAGACACTCCAAAGTTGTTTCCATCTTCTATCCTGGGAATGAGTAATTGTATCCACATTTTAATCTGGTTGCACCTCTCTATCAAGCTCATGATTTGTGGTTTCATCAGGTTGATAAGCTTCATGATATGCTCATTGCAGGGCACCATTCCATCTGGGAATGACATTACCAAGGAACCTGTATTGGACATGAACATACACAGTTAACAATTAACTGCACTCAATAGTCACACATGTATAACAGCAAAGTGTAATGATTAATACACAGGCTTGTAGCTGTAGAGAACTAAGAGTGGGTGATAGACATTTCAATAATGCATGGATGATTGGTTAATAAGAGTAGATTTTAAGGACAGGCAATGGGGTTAATAAAGGAGGGCCATGAAATTAGCTTTAGACTGGGTGAAAAACTTCAACAGAAGGCTGGCTGGGCATGCCTAACTCCACCCACCAAGAATATATACTGCAGCAACACAAGTATAACCCACCTTTTGGGGAAAAAACAAAGCTTTTCGGAATAACCATATTACTTCCAAAACATTTTGCTACAATATGGTCATCTAATAGTAATCTTCCACAATTAGTTAAATACAAATTCATCATTATTTTTAAATATTTCTAAATGGTAAACCTTACACCATTGGTAAACTGTAAAATTATTAAGGGCAAGTTAGAAACACATGCACAAGAACTGAAGACATGGTTAACTAACTTCTGCTCCTTCAAGAGTTTTTATATACAATTAGTGTAATTTATGCAAATTTAGATACTGTAATATACATTTTTCTGTTCTTACCCGAGACATCGTCATCCAATCGTTTCCTTTTGCCAAGCTGTTAAAAAGGTATAAAAATTATTTTAAATTTCTATATAAAAAGAAAAATCACATTAGATTGTATTACCAAACCATAAATTCATGACCTTGGTGCGTGATGGGCCTGTTTACTTCAGTTCTATACTAGAAGTCATTTTTGGGGTTGATTTTTATATATTTTCAACAAAATACTCACCGACTCATGACTGTTAAGGACAACTGGATCTGGAACAGGTAGATTCAGCTTCACTGTTACATTTGGCATGTTTTTTATGTCAAACAAATCAGACTAAAAAACCATGAGAAAAAAAATTTACTTAGTACCTGTCTCTTATACACATCTAGATGTGTATAAGAGACAGACATTGGTCGGTCTTATGGCATATTCAGTGACAAATGAATATTATATTACTGTATTTATTCAAGTAAACTCCCACTTTGAATAAAGGCCCTTGAATAAACGCCCTAAGGCGTTTATTTTTTCGTTGAATAAACTTCCCCTAAGTGACTGTAATGTAATGGAAGCAGCATCATTTGTCAACAAATTCTATTAATAATGTTATACTTCAGTAGAATTACATTCTAAACTGGTTGGATATTAGTATGTCATTATGATTATGCAGTAACACATTTTGACAGTATTTATGTGCTGTAGTTCAACATTTACAATGAAATTATTAGGGGAATTTATTTTAAAATATATGTATCCATTTTACACAAAAAAATTAATCACCTGTCTCGAAAAAATACCTCCCTCGAATAAACACCTCCCTCAAAAACCTTCTCATTCTCTACACAGAAACACTTTAATTTTTCAACTGTAATTTCTTACCGTTAATAAATCATTCAACTCCATGATTGTTTTGGGAAAATCATTTTTGATTATTAACTTCGCCTGAAAGACAACAAACAATTGGTTTATAGAATAGATAAGCAATAGTAAAGAAATTTCAAAGAACATACTGTAGGCCTAGGCCTATAGGCTATTCTAATTTTGTCCATGCATGGACAAAAAATGTTAGATATAATAAGCCTAGGGACCTAGGCCTAGCCTATCCCTACAGCTGCCAATAATTCGACAATAATAAATATCTTAGTATAATTTTTACTTACATTTTCTTCCAGATCTTTGCGGTACTGTTCAATCTGGAATATAAATGAAAATCATTTTTAGAATTCAAAAAATTATGAAAATAGCACAAGTCCAGAGCTACCTAAACGAATTGGTGAAATATGTAATGTATGGTCTGCCTAGGCTAGTTAGGCCTACACAATAGGTCCTCTTCTAAACCATGGCACTTAAAAATCGCTGTCTGCCGTGCCACCTGTGTGTGACCACCTGGCCTGGCCCTGGTGTAGGCCTAGCGCCAAACATATTCAAAACTATATTTTACCTTTTCTTCATATTCTGCCATATTTTAAAAACAATTTAGGAATGTTGAAAAACGCCGTCGGATATAAAGTTTAAAAAATAAACACAGATCATTCAATATTCGGAAATATAATTGAGTTCACACGACCATATAATATATATTGAAACACTCGTGTTAATTTCACCGTATAATAAATGCATGTAGCCCCTCAACGGCCACTAGGCCTATTTTGTTTATTAACCTTTTTACAGCCGCTCTAAAGACTGAAGATAAAATACAGTAACTTAAAATAATTTAAATATAATATAATTTAAATATAATAAATATTATTAAATATTACTGAAGATCATGCAGACTTAGCCTTTCTGTAAATGTTTGATAATAATTATATCAATGATAGTAGAATTTAAACTTCATCAAATCATTTAATTTCATCTATATGATTTCATATTTGTTACGACACATAGATCTATATATAGACATTAATGTTTAGGCCTAAGATGTAACAACTTAAAATCCTTGAATATTGAAAGCACTCTAATTCACCTCTAAAACTAAGAGTAGGTTCTATCGCCGCGCTCCCGCTTCCTCCACATGAAGTATTATCATGTAATTTATGTCCAATATAGGCCTAGGCCCCTAGGTTATATTGATCACATAGCGAAATTTTCTATTTTTTATTGATTTGAAGATTCGAATCATGAATGGATAAGTAATGATAATAAAAATAATAATAATAATAATAATAATAATAATAATAATAATAATAATAATAATAATAATAATAATAATAATAATAATAATAAATAATAGTGTAGTTTTATATAGCGCACATATATCCATCTAAATGTAAGATGCTCAGGGCGCTTGAATGTGGACTAGAAACTCGACAATGTGTCCAATCATCGATACAGTGGTGGCGCCAGCGTCCCACGTAGGACAGGCCTGGACCCCCACATTTATAACAAAATTGAGGGTCGGCCCATGTTTATGAACTTAATAGACTTACAATACAAAATTCTAATATAGGCCTATGATAAATATTGAAATTTAAGCTTCATCAAATCATTTAATTTCATCTATATGATTTCATATTTGTTACGACACATAGATCTATATATAGACATTAATGTTTAGGCCTAAGATGTAACAACTTAAAATCCTTGAATATTGAAAGCACTCTAATTCACCTCTAAAACTAAGAGTAGGTTCTATCGCCGCGCTCCCGCTTCCTCCACATGAAGTATTATCATGTAATTTATGTCCAATATAGGCCTAGGCCCCTAGGTTATATTGATCACATAGCGAAATTTTCTATTTTTTATTGATTTGAAGATTCGAATCATGAATGGATAAGTAATGATAATAAAAATAATGTGTCCAATCATCGATACAGCTGTCTCTTATACACATCTAGATGTGTATAAGAGACAGACAGATGCACAGAAACACTTTAATTTTTCAACTGTAATTTCTTACCGTTAATAAATCATTCAACTCCATGATTGTTTTGGGAAAATCATTTTTGATTATTAACTTCGCCTGAAAGACAACAAACAATTGGTTTATAGAATAGATAAGCAATAGTAAAGAAATTTCAAAGAACATACTGTAGGCCTAGGCCTATAGGCTATTCTAATTTTGTCCATGCATGGACAAAAAATGTTAGATATAATAAGCCTAGGGACCTAGGCCTAGCCTATCCCTACAGCTGCCAATAATTCGACAATAATAAATATCTTACTATAATTTTTACTTACATTTTCTTCCAGATCTTTGCGGTACTGTTCAATCTGGAATATAAATGAAAATCCTTTTTAGAATTCAAAAAATTATGAAAATAGCACAAGTCCAGAGCTACCTAAACAAATTGGTGAAATATGTAATGTATGGTCTGCCTAGGCTAGTTAGGCCTACACAATAGGTCCTCTTCTAAACCATGGCACTTAAAAATCGCTGTCTACCGTGCCACCTGTGTGTGACCACCTGGCCTGGCCCTGGTGTAGGCCTAGCACCAAACACATTCAAAACTATATTTTACCTTTTCTTCATATTCTGCCATATTTTAAAAAGAATTTAGGAATGTTGAAAAACGCCGTCGGATATAAAGTTTAAAAAAATAAACACAGATCATTCAATATTCGGAAATTTAATTGAGTCACACGACCATATAATATATATTGAAACACTCGTGTTAATAATAAATGCATGTAGCCCCTCAACGGCCACTATGCCTATTTTGTTTATTAACCTTTTTACAGCCGCTCTAAAGACTGAAGATAAAATACAGTAATTTAAAATAATTTAAATATAATATAATTTAAATATAATAAATATTATTAAATATTACTGAAGATCATGCAGACTTAGCCTTTCTGTAAATGTTTGATAATAATTATATCAATGATTGTAGAATTTAAACTTCATCAAATCATTTAATTTCATCTATATGATTTCATATTTTTTTGTTACGACACATAGATCTATATATAGACATTAATGTGTAGGCCTATGATGTAACAACTTAAAATCCTTGAATATTGAAAGCACTCTAATTCACCTCTAAAACTAAGAGTAGGTTCTATCGCCGCGCTCCCGCTTCCTCACATGAAGTAGTATCATGTACTTCATGTACAATATAGGCCTAGGCCCCTGGTTATATTGACATAGCGAAATTTTCTATTTTTTATTGATTTGAAGATTCGAATCATGAATGGATAAGTAATGATAATAAAAATAATGTGTCCAATCATCGATACAGTGGTGGCGCCAGCGTTCCACGTCGGACAGGCCTGGACCCCCACATTTATAACAAAATTGAGGGTCGGCCCTGTTTGAACCAGATCCCGTTTGAACCCTGTCGGACATGTCGGACCGCTTGCCTTTCTGAGCCACCGCTGGATCACTAGAATCCATATGCCTATAAAACCAATAGGCACACTCAGTTTGTTGTCCCATGCTTGGGAAAAATCATTTTATGAACTTAATAGACTTACAATACAAAACGCATACAAAATACTTTAAATGATACTGTTTCAATAAAAGGCCTGATAAAAATTCTAATCTGAGGCCTATGATAAATATTGAAAAAGTCACCGGTTGTGTATTCAAAAGGAGGAACAACGGAGAACAAGTCGAATAGGCAAAGAAAACCCAGGCCAACGGCAATTTAATTAAAACCAGAAAATGTGAAAATATCCTAATTAGGATACTCCAGAAGTATGAACCATAAAAAGGTAGGAAAATATAAAAGAATGAATGAATGAATGTATAATGAAGGTTCTCATTAGTAAATTTTCATAATGCTGCCCTCTAGTGTCTGAAATTAGGAAAAAAATATGAAAAAGATGGCGTCTTTTATCTAGTAATAATATTGTTATTATTTTTGTGTTACGATGGCTTCTACAAGCAGCCAGGATGCCTCTGAAGTTCCTAATGATGAACTTGAAGAACTGAAAATGTTGGTTTGGGGTAATGCCCTGACAGATGAAGTATTTAAGCGTTGGTGTCAAGGTAAAGTTTGGCTTTGTTTTTTCGTAAAATCCCAGGCCAGGCCCATTTGATTCGATCATTCCAGCCCAACCAAGATAGTTCGCCGCTTGCTTGTTT
Organism: Anneissia japonica; assembly: GCF_011630105.1. NCBI lineage: Eukaryota > Metazoa > Echinodermata > Crinoidea > Comatulida > Comatulidae > Anneissia > Anneissia japonica. Next base: position 138,047 of record NW_022706010.1, read on the forward strand.
ATGGTATCCTGCTCGTTCTTGCTTCTTACTAGCCAGCCTAGGCCTAGGCGTATGTATTGAGTACCTTTTTTATTTCAGCTGAGCATTCGGACCCTCGACAGAAAATGGTATAAACTATTATGTTTATTACATTTACAACACATTATTCAACATTATTGTTTAGTATTTAAAGTTTAAATTTTTTAATTGTTGTAGTTAAGTTGGTACAGACAGATAAATATTATTAGCCTAGAAAGTATAATGTGTTAATTAAAATAAATTATTAGTTAATTGTAAGTAAGTCATAAATGGTTGTAACATTTTTTTACTATATAATACAACTCTAACCCAGACGGTGTAGACTAAGTTTCAGTATAAGAAACAAGAATTACAATTTATTTGTACGAACAAAAATAGTAAACCATCTCTTCTTGTAATACAATGTTGGGACTAGGCTAGGCCTAGGCCAGGTAGCCTAATAATTAGGACTATTTTAATGCATTTCCTCTATCATTTTCATAATTATAAATAACTTAAATTAAAATTGCTGAATTAATTATGAACTACTTGATTATTAACAAAATCATAAAACTTTTTGTTACACCATGTGTAAAAATATGGTTTTTGAGGTAACACCACTGGTTGAATTAATAGAATGTATTTGGTATTTTTGATTTGCCACACTTTACTATATTTAAACAAAATAATTGTGCTTTGGGCTATACTTGTATTAGAATGTGTTATTTTCTAGCTACAGTTACCCATTTTAATTGTTATGTTTTTAAGAAAGTATTGAATGGATAATAAATAACGTAAAATTCCTTTGTATGCTGTTAGTCCTCGTTCCTGGTCCTTGTGCCAGTTTTGTGTAAATGAGTAATTTCACAGTAAATGGACACGGTATCGTAACATTTTCATGGAAAAATAGAGTACAAAGTATTTAGGCTAAACTCTGTGGAACAAAAGATAGGATATCAATGTTTTGGAAAAGGGGTGTGATAAGATATAATTAAATTGTCTTTCCAAAAGAAATATGCATGTTTGTATTTTAATACACTACAAATCCTATTCCCTAGTAACAGACGAACAGATTCTTGACATAAATTTGGGTCAATGACCTTCCGTTGTGGATGCACCAAAAATAAAATGCATCATTACCAATTTTTTAAAATATTTTCTTACTCTATATATTCACCAATTTGATAAACATTTAAAAATAATATATTTCTTTTTAGGAATATTGGGCCATTTTGAACTTCCTAATTTTTTTAACATACAAATGTTACACCCGTTAATAAACCATCAAATTACATATTTTTTAACAAAAAAGGGTTTTATTTTTCTTCTAGTGTTTTATCTTATTAGTTTCCAATATATTATTTTATAGAAATTATGAGCTCCATCCTTATAATACAATTTTTTAAAAATATACTACATCCAGTTTTAGATATTTTTGTCTTATCACACTTTTGTATGGTAAAATATGGTTAAAAAGTATGTCAAATTTATCATTATTCTTTTTACTGTGAATTGTATGATCATGAAATGATTTTTAATATGTATACTCATTTATATGATAATATAAATGTAAAAATATTTCATTTTAAACAATAAAATCTTTAGTTATACCTTGCTAAAAAATATTGCTTAGGGAGTGTCTATTTACTGTGAAATTGCTCATATGTGTTTTTTTTTCAATCAAAATTTCTGAACCTTTTAAAGCGATGGTAAACTGATTACTGATTTCACTATGAGTGTATAATAAAATTATTGTTTAAAATTGTTTAATTTTTATGCTATTGATATTAACATTAGATAAATATACTTTTATCAGGGTTTGTGTTTAGTCCTTATGAACCATCAGCCTTGCTGCAACATGAGGGTGGACCATGTGCTGTCTTAGCACCATTACAAGCATACGTTTTAAAGAATTTACTATCAACGGGTGATATTTGGAGAGATCTTGATGGTAATGTTAATTAAGTTAAATTATTTATTTTTATATTCTATATACACTATGTGTTCTATGTCATTATAGTGACTTCTATTTTGATCCCAATTATTTAATTAATTAATATTAATTATTTTATGCTTGACTGATTAATTGAATACCATATACTCACGTATAAGGTGCCCTGCATATAAGAAAACCCTGAGTCTTAAATTCTCTTTTGTGGGGATTTCACCCACTTTTATTTCATTTTTTTTTTGTATTGTTTTCATCTGACAAGTACATTAAAGTAAAACATAAATATGTAACACAAACAGATAAAAGGAGAGGGATCAGTCCATCCTGGCTGACTACTGTAATGCCATTAGTATATTTCAGTGCCTACATTTTTCATTTTCATTTTTAATTTATTTGTTTAATTTTTCTGCTTTTTATGGTCCTGATACTGCATCTAGCTGGCTAAAAACAGAGCCAAATACAAGGCTAATCTTTCAAATACCATTTGATGAGTTTCCCCGTATTTAAAATTGCGTTCATTTGGTAACATTTTAATAGCTTCAATGCAGTAGTAACTTTGTGTGTTACGGATGAAATCCGCACATAAAACGAACATGTTTAAAAAATCTAAAATTTGCATGTTGTGCGTATAAAGACAACCCTCCTGTTTTTTTATCGTAATTTGCTATTTTAAGCCTTGAGTATATACGGCAAATGTAATATGAATAGAACGAATAACTATACTTAGCCAAGTTGTTGCTAGTGATGGTATTAGGGCGGTTGTATATAATAATATCAAGACATACTTTAATTATAATAGTTGAAAAGATATTAAGGAGCTTACTTTTCATTAAGAACACAATGTGTATTAAGGGTTAACTCACTCTTTCATGACAATTTTGTGTTCTGTGGACAACCTAGATGTGGCCCATACCAAGTTTAATTTGAAGAACAGTGAGAACTCGAAATTTTAAAATGGCTTTGTATGTTTCTTTGATCTTACCATTAAAGGAAACCTCCCTAAGTATTAAATACCCTGATGGTACTTAAACCCTTGTAGGAGCAAGATACTAAAATTCTTGCCAAAGGTTTTAGGAAATTTAATCTGAAGTGTATTAGTTTTAACATTTAAAAACGAATGGGGAATTTTTGTTTTTATGTATAGCCAAAAATAATATATTTTTATTGATATTTATCTTTATAGATAATCAAGCTAAGGATGTGCTGTTGACAGCAATAGAAGAGGTGTTCCTTTGTGTTTCAAATCCTCCTTTCAAATTAGTCTTAGAATCAGATAAACAGCCAGTGATTGCAGACATGGTTGAGAATGAAGAAGTAGATCAATCTGATCATGCTAGATTTCACAAGACCTTAAGGTATCATTTAGATTTGCTTTTCAATGTCAGCATACTCTATCTATGAATATTGTCATTTTGTGGCAGATGGGGAGTCCCTTCCCCTCCCCCCAAAATAAAAAAAAAATTTAAGTAAAGTAAAATGGCAGAAAAAGAAAATTATATTCAAATTCAAGTCTGGGAGTTCCACTAATTGCTAAGGTTAATTGGGTTCGATGACTAAATGAGGGGTGGTAGCCAACAAAAAAATCTTACTTTATATCATCTCAGATGGTCCCTGAATTGAATTTGATCTTCAGTAAGGCCCAATAAAAAAAATTAATAGTTTATCTCCCTTGTGCGTATGTCTTCTATTGTATTGGAAAAGAAATATTGGGAATTTTTTATTTTTTAAATATTTTTAATAAATAGTTAATAAATATTGTTTGTAATAGCGCAATCATTTTTACTTTGAATATCAATGCACCAGCAAACAACTCAAGGGTGATATTAGGCTTTAGAAAAATAAAAAATAAAAATATAAAACCCTCCTTCCCTCATCACTTTTCCAGCCTAGATAAGGTGATAAAATATTAATTTTTTTTATAGGTTCTAAACTGGAATGATCACCTTATGTAAATTTTTTTTTAAAGATAAGCAATACTTGGTAAGGAAGTGGTATTCTAAATTTTGTAAATGTGCAGCATCCCGTGATGGGTTTGTGGAGGAATCACACACGTTCTGAACGTTGCAGTAACCACGTTCTTCTTGTGATTTATATTTCCAGAGTTCTTACATTGGAAACAGCAGCAGAACTTCACCAAGCTTTACATTCAGCATACGACATTTATGTAGGACAATATGGAGTCGTTCTTTTTCTCTACTCCCTTCTAATGACAAAGGTTGGTTTATGATATATTATTGAATTTACTTTTAAAAGAATGAAATATGATATTATCTAATTTATTCGATGTTCAACATGCACAAACAAGATAAAACTTAATTTGGGAACAAGAAAAGTAAATATAAATGAGCATCAGGAATATCCATTAGGCTGGCGTCCATTCCATTTCTAATGGGTCCAAAATTGCACATTAAAAAATTGAGTGTATTATTAAATTTTATATAGACTATGTTCAGACACGAGTTGCGCTAGCATAACATTAATCGTGTGGTGTGAACTTGTGCGTGGCTTAGCGAATGCCAGTATTAACGCTCAATCACTTGCGTACAATAATTCACCAACGGACCCAGATTAGTGTACGCCACTGAGTTACGGCAGTCATGCATCGACGATTTTGAACTTGACCAAAATTTGACCAATCACAATAAGCCTGAAAGTAAACAGGAAATAAAATGCACGATTAGGAATACATATATTTCACGCGAATAATTACGCTAGCGTTACGTTAATCACATCTTGTCTAGACATCTTGGTAGTTACGCCATGGATTAATGTACGCCCAGCGTTAGATATGCCTGGCATATCTCTTAGGTCTGAATGCAGCCATAAAAATATTTCAATTATTAGACAGTGCACCTTATGTTTTGTACTATATCTCTACTCTGTACAGATAGGATGAAGTTGTGACAAACATAATTATAATTGACACTTTCTAGTCATGAATGAGCATCCAGCATTCACTGTTTACATTCAGCATAGAACATTATTATCATATATGCTGAAGATGCTGGATAGACTTCCTAACATTGTGTATGTTTACAGTTACGATGGGTTATTGTGACAGGTAGCTCTCTGTACAAAGTCCTATACTGTATATACTCTGGAACTTGTAATTAAGTGAAGCACAGTGTTTGTAAACTTAATGTGAGCTTTCATCAGTGTTAACAACATGATTCGCAGTAAGTGTTTACATCCATAGTGCTTGGTTTAATTATTGATCAATCAGTTCTGCTGTCATAATAGGCAAACCAGATGAAACTATTCAAATATTTATGTATACTGTTATATTACAATAATCTTATGCCCTCTGTCACATAAAGATGCATCTATTCAACATAATGTTGTTTTTATAGGTATAGCAATAAGATAGTATGAATTTAATATTTAACTCTTACAAATATAGTTCTTTTAATTTCTTTGCAATGCTTATAAGTTATAATTGAGGAAATTACTCCTGTCTGTTTAAAAACAATTTCTTAAAATTTAAGATGATAAAGGCAAAATGAATATCACTTTGCATACTGATCCTTTTCAGGTCCACACTACTGGTATCACATTTCTATTTTGAGAATATTTACCTTATTTTTGGATTATAATTCTCACAAAAGTAAAAATACCTTGAAAAATAATGGTAGAGTCTACCTTTTATTCAATTACTGTACTATTATCACTTATGAGAATTGTCAATAATATGTTTGCTAAGGTAAGTATCTGGCTCTCAAACTAACAACACCGCTGCCATCCTTAGCTGTACATAAAAGAAAGTACTTCAAAATAATTAATCAAACGTCTAACTTAATGTGTACTTGTGTTTTTAAAGGGAATTGCAAATGTTAAGAATGAAATGGAAGATGCGAATGAACCATTAGTTGATGGAATTTACGGGCATGGCAGTCAAAGCCTCGTTAACCTGATGTTAACCGGTAATGCCGTGTCTCATGTCTTTGATAACGAGAAGGAAGTTGATGGTTTGAGTAAGTAGAAATTCTATCCTATTTTTACTTAATTGTAAAAGGAAGTGTCTTCACATGATAACAGAAATGTATACAGTAAAAATAAATCATGACATTTAATGAATGTATGGATATGAAAATGGATGTGTTGTTGTGTCATACTGTAGCCAATCAAAGGTAGAAACCAAATACAATTTCACCAAAATGATCATGCTTATGTTATTTTATATATTGCTGTTTCTTATTTATAATTTTCTATTTGCTCATCAGAAATGCGAGGTATTACTGCTCAGCCTAGTTCAGGCTTCCTCACAATGCTAGAACATTTTCGTTATTGTGAAGTTGGTTGGTATCTCAAGAACCCAACTCATCCTATATGGGTTCTGGGGAGTGAAACTCACCTAACTGTATTTTTTACCAAGGTACGTACACATTTGTATAAATATATAAATTTGGCAATAATAGCTCGATTCTAGTAAATGACTCTTCATTTTAAAGCTTATAATAAGAATATGAAGATATTTAAATGTCAATATTCATATTTTGTTTATTGATACTGGTTTTGGGATGACATGCCCAAATATTGAATTGGTTTAGATCATACCTTACAGAGAGATGGCAAAAAGTTTGGGTTGGTAAATCATTTTTCAAGTCCACTTCCTCTATCTTGCGGTGTACCACAAGGCCCTGTGCTTGGACCTGTTCTATTCAGCATTTATACACTGCCTTTGGGTGATCTCATTAGACAACATGGACTTCGTTACCATCTCTTCGCGGATGACACACAGATATACTTGTCATTCTCTCCATCTTCTAATGCCACTTCTAGGAAGATTGACCAAATAGAAAGCTGTGTCTGTGAGATTCAAGAATGGATGGTTTGCAACTGACTAAAACTTAACGCTGATATTAAGTCAGATTTTTTTTATCATCGGTACACGTCAGCAACGTCCTAAAGTCTTGGAAAACATAAGTATCGATATTTCGGGCTGCAAAATAGTTTCCAAGGATCAAGTATGCAATCTAGGAGCAATCATTGATTCAACATTATCTTATAAATCGCACATAAATGCAGTGTGTAAAACTGCCTATCATCAGCTATACAACATCAGATTAGCCAGAAAATATCTTACTGATGATGCAGCCGCTGTTGCGATTCATGCTTTTGTTTCTTGCAGATGGACTCATTAAATAGTCTGCTGTACGGTGTCCTAAATTGTTGTATTGCAAAATTACAGCGACTTCAGAACTCAGCAGCGAGGGTACTCGCCAGAACTAAGTGTAGTGAACACATCACACCTGTTCTTAAATTTCTTCATTGGCTACCAGTTCATTGCAGTATTCAATACAAAATGCTCATAATTACACATAAAGCATGAATGTAGACTGGTCAATATTACTTAAACAATCTCATTAATTCTTATAAACCAGTTCGCCCACTTAGGTCATCCAGTGATGCTACACTGCTTAGAGTTCCATTAGTCAGACTGTGAACAGCCGGGGACAGAGCGTTCTGCAAGGTTGCACCAGAGTTATGGAACAGTTTACCGCGTACACTAAAATACTGTGATTCGTACAATAGTTTTTAAACGTCATCTTAAAACCTATCTTTTTCATTTAGAGCTTAATTAAAAGCCTGTTAAATGTCTGATTATCCAAAACTTTTAAAATTTTTGGGAGTTTTTCATTATAAAGGGTATTTCTAGAATTTTCAAAATGTTTTATAATTGGATCATTTTAATATCATAATTTAAAATCTTTTAGATCGTTTTAACTATTGTAAAATGTACTGCGCCTATGAGCAATATTGTTTTGGATATATGGCGCATTATAAATGCTTTTATTATTATTATTATTAGTATATAAGCTGACTTTTATAGCACAGATATACAGGCCTCTAGTAGTAATAATACATCCTCATTAAGCACCAATAATCTTTAATTACAGGCATAAAAATAACTATGTGCAGATAAACATTTGATTCTGATGGTAATATTCTTGGTGCCCCATAGGGCCTCTTACACAGAAGCTACCTAGAAGCATTATACCTTCTTGGGCTCTACCCTAGTTTATAGTATAGCTTAGTCTCTCTTTAATTTTACTTTATTACTATCACTGTTTTCTCCACATTCTGCAGAATAAGCAGCTACATGTCTTCATTCATGCTAAAAAGTTACTAACATCTTTATTTCTACAAACCATGTTTAATAATCATTATCATTGCTCCAGAATTGGGAATTTTGAGGAGTCCCTATTTCTAGAATGTCATGTAACAAGAATTCAAGCTTGTTTTGCATTTCTTTTATGATACATGCCTTCTCCATTGGTAGGTCCTTCTCAAGTTGCTTACATATGGTGTGATGATATTTCTTGTTTGGGTGGAAAAGAGTAGTCCATATGTTCATATGAATAAATAATGTTCATATCTATGCTACTTAACGTTTGTATTACAGGAAATGTCATTAGTAGCACCAGAATCAAAGTGGGAACGCGCTAGGCGTGTGTTTTGTCAATACGATACGCAGGATAGTGGTTTCATACAGAAGATTCTACTGCAAGACGTTCTTCAGGTTCTACAACTGGTTACCATTCCTGAATAGTGAGTCAGAATTCTCTGTATTAAGGGCACATAGAAAAAAAAATATTAGATTATCACTCTTTTTTAAAAAAAATTGATGAGGAAGGGCATTTTTTTTGTTTGTTTTTGTTTTTGTTTTTGTTTTTTTTAATCGGCACAATATATTATTTCGCTTATGTTTTTACTGACGAGGGAGGGACTGTTTATATTTGGCTAGTAATAGTAAAATTGTATAAAAACTGGTTTAATTTTATAGTTTTTTTAAATAAAATGTATTTGAAGTCACAAAATTGCATTGTTATTTTTATGTAAACATTGAAATAATTGATGCGGCAAAAATATTTTTTGTTTTTATTCCTGCATCAATATTTTCCAAATTTTTTATGCGGGCTGGAGTGAAAATCTAATAAATTTTTCTGTTTGCCCTTATCCTTTTGTTTTTGAGCTCTGTCTAGACTATCAAATTTTTCTTTGACAAAAAACTGTTGTATGCCCATATATAGTCATGATGTGCCTATATATGGTCATGATGTGATGTCACTATGACCATATTTAGACATGTCACATGTGTTTTCAAATAAAATTTGATAACCCTGGACAGGGCTTTATAGTTATTGCTGTTGCGTGACTATTGTTTCCATTTTAGAAGAGCTATAGTACAATTTAATGTTAATAAATGATTAGGCTGTTAGAGTCAGTGTACATATTTTAGTATATTTGCAGAAGAGGTTTGGTGCAGTGGGAATGGTTTGGTTTCCCAACCTCGAGGTCGGGGTTTCAATCCCCTTTTGCTTGTGTCCTTGGGCAAGGCACTTTATCTACATTGCTTCTCTCCACCCAGGAGTATAAATGGGTGCCTGGTAGGGTTAAGTGCCAAAATGCGCTGATGTAGCTGCTGCAACTTTATGGAACAGTTTGCGTTCCATAGGCGTCTCATCCAACGACCGAGGGTAGTAATGTGAAGCGCTTAGAGGCCTTGTTGGCATTAAGCGCTATACTGTATAAATATAACATATTAACATATTAGTCCTAATATTTTTAGAACCTTGTTTTCCATTGGAAACAGTGCTATATAAATTATTAATATTACATTCTTTAAATTGGTCATTATTATTACCCCACTGGTCCAGTTTAAAAATTGCATATCTAACGTATATTTCCACTTAAATTTTTGAAAAACTTAAAGAATTAAAATATATCTGCATTATAAATATTTCAGTGTTTATATTTTTTATATGAATGATCTTATATGTAGAAAAGTAAACTGTGTTTAATTAAATTTCTTTAACAGTGTTGATATTATTAAGCAGAAGTTAGATCCTGATGATTATGGTATAATTCTCCTCAGTAGCTTTATGAACGAGTTCTTTCCAGATGAGGTAAATATCATTCACAAATAACTCATGTACTGGTTTTTTATTATATTGTTTAATACTATCAAACACTCAGTGAATATTTCTTTATTTATGTATTTAAAATTATGTTTAGAAAAATTTAATTAATACTGTAGTTCTTTTGTTTGATTTATTATTTGTTACTACAATAAATTCTATTGCCTTGTTTATTGATTATATGTTTATATGTACACCTTATTGATTTTTTTTTATATTGCAGCCTGATAGGTTGATCCCTGTGAATTTTCCTGTTTACCATTACAACGGCCTTATACGATCATGTCCAGAGTCTAAGGTAAAGTGTTGTATTTGTATATCACAAAAAACCTTAAATAACACCTTCTGACTATTCTAGTCTAATAATAATGCTTAACTTATGAGCTTCATATTTTCAAAAAAGTAAAATTATATAAGAAAAAATTTTTTTTTTTTTAAATTGCAAGTAGATTACAATGATTTTTAATCTGTCAAGTTAATTTATTTAACTTAATGTATTATAGCTTAAATTGTGCTTTATTTACAAAATTATGGAAAATTATGATTGAAACCAACAAATATATACATTAGGATGTTTCTTGTATAGGTGTAATTGCCCTACCTGACGTGGAAATGTACCGAATACTCAGTACATTTGAAAACAACTGCGAAAAAAATCGCAAGTTGTTTTCGGTTGGGACTCGAACCCACAATCTCCAGATCACTAGCCTGGCATCATACCTCTAGACCACCGAGCTTGCGCCTGATGGCCAGTGTTGAATTCGAGTCCAAGTAAGCAGCGGGTACTGCAGTGTTGATAGTAATTTTTATTAGTCGTGATGGAGTAATAGACAATAACTGGATTTGCGTCAAGAGAAACATCTATACATGTTTCTCCTGACGCAAATCCAGTTATTGTCTATTATTCCATCACGATAATAACAATTACTATCAAGGATGTTTCTTATTATGAACACATATAAGGAGTAATGTTAAAGAAGTATAGTTCATTTTTTTCAAAACCATATTTATATCAGGTGACCATCCCAGTGAATTCTAGTAGGTCCACTGATATGCAGGGATTCTCTTAAATAGATAAAATATTGTGATACTTGATCACCATAGTCTCATTAGAAGGCTTAGGGAGTAGTGAGAAAAAATCCTGTGCTCTGACAGAATTTCAACCCAAGACCTGGGATTGGAAAGAAAAGCATCTTAGCCACCAAGCTATATCCTCACTCCATACCATAATTATATTTAAAGCTATGAACCATTGTATTTGTATTTAGGTGAAGTATATAGAGGGCGTTGCTGAAGTGCCCGATCCTCAGGACATTCAAGGCCTTACGGATGCCTCCCCGGTAGAATCTTGTCTTCGAACCAAATGGCCTACGTTCATGGTAAATTGGGAGAACAACCTTCAACCATCCACCAATTGAAACTGAAACACCAAAAAAAAAACAGCGACATTTCTGGGACGAAAGATCCGTCATCCCATGCATCTGGTCGTTAATATAGTCAATGCAATAACAAATTCCATTGAGGAACCTCATCAAGTTGTCATTTGATGTTTTTGAGTTTTAAGTGCCTCTTGGTAATAAGCTCACTTCCAGCTTCTCGCACAAAATGGTGTCCATTACGTGGATTACGTCATGTTAAGCTTTGTCCATTCTGTTAAGTGACAAATATAAATAATTAGTTTTTTATATGGGCATGTTGATGTCATATCATACTCATATATGGGCAAATGCCATGCTGGTGTCACATAAAGTATAGGCTGAGATTTAGTTTTAATATTTTCATACACTATACTCAAGTAGGTGATGATGTGTGTTTGACAAAAGAAATTGTTTTGTTTGTTAATTGTGCCCACCTTTGTGTGTCCCCATTCTGATGTACACATTAACCGAGATGACATACTGATTGTCTCAGAAATAATTTTGAATGACTAAATTATTCTCAAACTATTGTATAACTTCTAATATATAAAAATGTTAAATTTCACTCAGAGTTTGCAAGTATGCCAAGTGTAGTAATTTGTTACTGCTATATTAATCTTTACTTTTTTAAACATAACTTGCAAAGTATATAGGCTTTTGATGAGGACACAGTTGGTTTCTTGGGGAGCATGTCTCCTGTAGCATGAAGTTTGTTCTTAGTCTTGTTAGAAAATGTCAAGCATTGAACATGTAACAATAAATGAGCATTTCCTAGATTGTGTTATTATCAATGGGAAATCTGTTTAATAAATGTCTGTTAAATTTCAATGCGGGTTCGTTTTTTAAAATGTGGGAAAGTGATATCTTAACGATATGTTGTCTGCGTTAAGCCAGTAAATTCGAAAATTAATATTCAGTATATAAACTGTTTACTTAAAATATTTAAATAAGTTATTAGCTTTCTATAATCTTTTACATAGATCCATAAATTGGCTGGTAATTAATTAAAGAATTTTTATTGTAAAATTCCTAGTTGCTCAGTAAAAACTAAATTGTTTTTATCTGTGTCTCATTGGAAGTTTAAAATATAGCTCTGTCCACACTGAAAAAAATACTGTACTGTATACCCATATATAGTCATGATGTGCCTGTGTAAGGTCATGATGTGATGTCATCATTACCATATTTAGGCATGTCACATGTTTTTGTCAAATAAAATATGATAGTCTGAATACGGCTTTATTGGACTGTTAAATGGTTAATTCATAGTTGTGGGAAGATTTAATAAATATATAACTTTATTAGTACAAGAATAGTTACGGCAGAAGCAAAATTGACAATGGAAGAAATGAATAATGTTAACTTAATCCGAATGAGTTGGCAAGATAAATTAAATATTATAAGAAGAACAAAAGATTGATATGCTAATTTTTGTTGCAAGGAGAGCATGAATTGAATTGAAACATTTGGATGGTTTTACTGGATGCCAGAATAAATGGTAGTATGGTGGAAGGTCACTTTTATTCATCGATTGCTATCTTCCAATGTAAGCTTTATTGTTATGCATATAATAATGCCAATTTGGAGCATTGTCTTGGTGTGTGTTTATAATAATGTATATATGTGAATTTGTATGTAAACGAAGGTGCTATTATTAGGTTTCATAATATACTTTAAGATAATGCTTTCGCTTTATACAGAAAATATTCATGATTAGTTCTCCAAAGTATCTTTATACCTTGTGTCTGTGTAGGTCAACAACTCAGTACATGTGTGCTTAAAATTGGTACTGTATGTCTTATAGAATTTTCTGTATGCTTAATATCAGTACTGTACCTCGGACAGTATTTCGGTTTAAGATGGGTACTGCAGTTAGCCAGAATCCATGCTTAAGGCTGGGTTCTGCATTTTAGAGAATGTATCTTTTTGCCCATTGGATAATGTCTCGCTTTTAAGGTGTATGTACGTGTAAGCATAATCTACTATTTCGAAGGTCGCTGGTTCGATTAATGAAGCAGACTTTATTTGTGCCACTTTAATGCTTTATGATTGCTACAAGTAATATACACGGTAAATATCTTATGCTTTAGGATGTGTACTGTACTGTATGTAAGAGTATACCTAACTGTATTTCCAATGTATTTGTATTTTCCAAGTGCATCTTTGACTACTAAGTACCCTGCCATTATGTAATCTACTAACATTGTTATTAGCTGAGTACAGTAGTTATTTATTAGCATTTCACAATCAGAAACCCTCCACTAGTGCCACAATATTAGAAGTGATTTTTAAAAAAAGTATATTTACAATTGATGGTGGTTTTAGCAGTAAATATTTTGCTATTGAAACTTGTAGTTGTTAAAAGAGACAATGATTTGCCACATTTTTGTGTATTTGGCAGCCTTACAGCTCAAAGACTGTTGGTACAGTATCGAATAATAACTTGGACAATACGTTTGTCTCGCATTACCATTTTAACCTATTTATGTAAATTAGAATAGTGCTCAGTGATCCATGGTGGTAATGATAGCAATAGAAATGGTAAAAATGATACCCGATTCAAAATTGCATGCACTAGTATAGCCCTCCCACTGTATGTGCTTTGCGGGGTTATTATAAATAGAGTACTAAACAGATATCTTCCAAAAATTGGTACCACAAGTTGATTTGTTTTGTACTTTTTCTGACATCTTTAAAATAAACTATACATAGTTTAGCTAATAAACTTAATAAAAATCCATATTAATATTGTTTGCATAGTAAGTTGTTAAATTTCAAATAAAAAAACATTGTGAAAATATTTTCCTTGGAAATTGACAGACTCACAAAAAGTACTGTTATTATTATACTCATTGCATAGATCCTTACATTGGTTAGTAACCAATTAAGGTTCATTGTTTATGGTAAAAGCTCTGTAAATCAGTGAAATAATCCCATTGGAAGTTTAAAAAGCTAATAATTGTTGTAATTGAATTTTTGAAGGGGTTTTTTTTTGGACAGACTGTATGCATATCACCTTGTAAAAAGCACACAAAATTTGTATTTGTTTTCACAATAATCATTGCACACAATTAGTGCAAACTATGTTACATTTCTGAGTCATTAAAGACATTGTCTCGGTAGGCACAATGTTATACCGTAGGCCTCACAAATTTGCAGATTATCGAATAATGGGGTCTGTCAGGTATAATATACACAGGTCATGACTACTGTATGAAGACTTTTTGGTTGTTTCTCATTTTGTAACGTGCCATATTAGTCAAAAGTTTTGTTAGTTCATGTGTGTAGCTTTAATTTGAAGTTTTAGTGTAGATATGATATTAATTGTGTTGTACTCTATACTCTAATAATCCAGATTTAAGTAAGATATTTTGGAATACCTACCTTGTAGCTTTGGAAAACTTGAGTTATTGCTAATTCTGGTATATATATATGTGTGATAAATTTGTTTTGTAATAGTTTATATGGTTTAATCCTGCGTGTGGTACTGGGCAAGTTCAGTCGGAAGCATAAATTTCTGCTGTCTAACATTCAAAAATTTTATTTGTGTATTTATTTATTTTCAATTATCAAAACTGATCAGTCTGTTAGTGTTTGAAACACGAAACCCGACATTGAATCTATGAAATTAGATGTAGCCTTGTCTGATGTGATTGCAATGTTTTTACTATAAGTCATCTGTTTTAATTTGTTAATATATGTAGCTTTCCTTATGAAATGTATATTGTTTGTTTTGGGTAATTCCTTGAAGTATAATCAATAATTTTTAGTGTAACAATTTTCTAAAATTTAGTGTTGTTATTAGTGTTGTGACAGATCAGTTAAGATATACTGCATAACCTAATTGTGTGTTATTTTATGACAAGCACCTTTGACCTCAGAGATATATAAAATTATGCTCCAGGGTAAGAGTCTAGAACTAAGCACAGAGGAAAACTAAAGTAATGGTGGACTGATAGTAGAAAAACAGGGAGGGGGGTGAGGAGGTTGATGATTAGGAGCTTATAAAGTTGATGCCCCATAATAGACCAGTATTAGAGGCTTCTGTTAAGATGTTACACACTTTGCCTCTGGCAGAGGATGTTTAAGAATATGAATAAAAAACCTTTTGCTATACAGTATTACAATTTATGGGTGTTGCATTACTAAGACATCATATTAAATTCAGGTTTAATTGTCTCCTCTATATCATACCAATCAATAATTTTATTCAAGTTATATTATGGTAGCCAAATACACTCACAACGAATGGCTGATAATAATAATATGGTACTAAAGTTACTGTATTATAAGTTCACATAAACAGTCATTACATTGAATGGTTTAAAGATAGCTGTCTGTGTTAGGAATTTAAAAATTAAATTCTACATTATTTTAATTGCTTTATTAAATTAATTGAAAATTAATGGTACAAAATATTGTCCTTGTCAATTAACAAAAGCCATAAAAATTGCTTTTTACAAGTTTTGCATAGTCCCCTAAATTGAATTTTTGGAGATCAATAATAAGGATATTTGTAGTAAAACTTCTGAAAAGGTCTGTCAAGATTATTATATTTGGTTGACAAAAACTGTTGTATGCCCATATATAGTCATGATGTGCCTATATATGGTCAGGGTGTGATGTCATCATGACCATATTTAGGCATGTCACATGTTTTTGTCAAATAAAATGTTATAGTCTGTACAGGGCTTAAGTCAGTGAAAAAATATTATTTTGATCTGTTTTATTAAAAGCTTGAACCTTTAAAATGAGCAATTCAATTTTCAAAAGGTTTTCACCGACAGTGTATTCATCAACAGTGGAGTACTGAATAGTGGCATTAATCATCTGTTTTTATTTTTATACATTGCGACTGGTTGCGATGTAATCGGTGGTAAACAGTTGTAACCCAAATTGTTCGCAACCATTCGCAAACTTTGACAGCATTCAGACACCTTTGATACCTGTGGAATCCGTTGTGATCGGATTCCGTGGTAACCGGGAGTAATAACGATTGTAGCACCGAATCGCAACGGGTAACAAATGCGAAATCGATTACTTATCGACTACCATTGGTGAGCTTTCAGACACGATTAGGCCTACTTTGCGATTGGGTGTCGCAATTGCTACAACCGATCGCAATGCGAAGCTAGTCTGAATGGGGTGAGCTTTCACACACGATTTTACTTTGCGATTGGGTGTCGCAATTGCTACAACCGATCGCAATGCGATGCTAGTCTGAGGGTCTGGGGTATTAAATTGACTGTTCTCTTCAGTACCTATCAAGTACGGTAAGTCCTGTAAGGTTCGCCCACTCAAAATATGGTGAGACATAAGTACAGTGTAAATAGGAATGGGAAACGAAATAGCCAGATCTAACTTTAAGGATTTACATTTATATAGGAAACAAGATTTGCTTCCATGTGCAATGTATATGGAATCAGGCGCCGCCGGTACAGAGGCCCTAAATTTTAAAATTTCAATGCATGCCAAAGATGTGTTTAAATTAGCGCTACTTATCTATTCTGAAAAAATAGGCCTAATGAAACGAAATGCGTGTTTATTGTGTTGAGTTTGAGAGTATAGTAACAATTGTGTTTTGTCAACTTTACATTTAAAAGTACTGTATTTTTCACATCTGAGAGTGCCATTTCTGGCCATCCAGAGGTCTCTATTTAAAAAAAAATTAAATATCCCAGTAGCTCCAGCTAGCAAAGCGACGTTGGCCCAACGTTGCTAAACGTTGGCAAGCGTCGGGTCGGATATCTGACGTTGGTGTTGTATTTTGCGCGCTTCGAGCGCATTTTTTAGGATTATCCTTTTAAGTTATTTAAACACATAGGCCTAATAATAATAATCCCAAACTCAAGAAAGACAAATTTAAGATCGTTTTAACCTAAAAGAAGGGCCTCAATATGTATTGATGGTGAAAGAATATGTTGTAATAAATAAAGCCATGATGAAAATGCTTATATTTAGTTAATTTCAAACACACGTGTGTGGCCTATATTATACATATGATAAGCCCTACCGTATGTCGTATTGTTTTCTATATGGGGAGTGTGGTGGGGTAGGTATGGTAAATTACTAACCGGGAAAATAACTACGGTACCGTACTCACTCTGACCCAAGACCCCTGTTACGCGCCTGGAGTTGGCGCCAATGTGTGCCCTTGTGCGGACAGGGGATGTGCCCCCCTCTGAAGCTGGAATTCTTGTTTTTGCAAAATAAATTGATGCAATTTACTATTATAGGCCTAATCAAAGCTTAGATTGGTACCAGATAAAATAATTTTGTTAGCAACATTAATAAATTATGCTAATTTTCATCTTTGTAAGCGCATAAGACAGTGCAAATTATTTCTGTGACAGTCTTTAAGTGTGTAAAACTCCATTTTATCCCATACATAGTCAAAATATTGGGGGGGGGATGATACAATGGACCATCCCCCCCCCCTTGTCAAATATTGGGGGATATATCCCCCCATCCCTCCCGGGATCTACGCCTATGTCGTCGGTAGCCGTCGTAAATATTCAGTCTGACTATGGACGTTGGTACAACGTCAGGATTTGTTACTGGCCCGACGTCGGCTAACTACTAAAAAGATGGTTGGGTACTACCGTTGGTCCAACGTTGGCTAGAGGTTGTAAATATTAGATGTGACTGTAGACGTTGTCTCAACGTCACAGTAGGCTACGTTGTTGGACCGACGTCGGTAAACGTTTGAAATGGTGGTTGGTTATAACCGTTAGCCCGACGGTGGTTAGAGGTTGTAAATATCAGGATGTGATAACAGACGTCGCAACGTCAGAGTACTTTGTTGGCCCGACGTCGGTAAACGTTAGTGAAAGTTGGTTACAACCGTTGGGCCGACGTTGGTTAGAGGTTGTAAATATTAGATGTAATTAAAGACGTTGTCGCAACGTCATAGTACTTTGTTGGCCCGACGTCGGTAAACGTTTGAAATAGACATTGGTTACCACTGTTGGGCCGACGTTGCCCAGAGGTTGTAAATATTAAATGTGATTACAGACCTTTTATCAACGTCACAGAACGCTGTTGGCCCGACGTCAGTAAACGTTTGGAATGGAGGCTGGTTACAACCGTTGGTCCCACGTTGGTTAGAGGTTGTAAATATTAGGATGTGATTATAGACGTTGTCCAACGTCACAGTACTTTGTTGGCCCGACGTCGTTAAACGTTAGTGGAGGTTGGTGACTACAGTTGGGCCGACGTTGGTTAGAAGTAGTAAATTTCAAGCGTTTACCGACGTCGGGCCAAAAAAAAAAAAAATTTGGTTCGTGTGGGAATAGAACACACAACCACCAGGTTTGCTATTCCTTATCCACCATCAAATAAACTGCTTTAAAAAAAATAAATAAATAAAAAATTGGTTTGTGTGAGAATCGAACACACAACCTCCAGTTTTGCTATTCATTATCCACCATCAACTAAACTGTCATAAAAAAAAAAAATAAAAAAAAAATTGGTTCGTGTCGGAATTGAACACACAACCACCAAGTTTCCCCGTAACATGATGTCTATTTTTTTCTAATTTGCATAATGAATTTTTCAAACATTTTTGTCTATTTAAAAAAAGTGCGTAAGTTATGGAACAATCAAAAATCGATTGTAAATTAATTCTACATTTTTAGACAAAAAAATAAACACTCTTGGCCCACGGCCCATTTTTGACACCGTGACCATGCGTAATATTAACCTGCAGTGTATATATACGAAGATTTTTTTTTTTAGTAGTATCAGAGTTGACTAACTGGTACTTGGTGTGGTACTAGGTTTATCGCATTTATGGCTTAGGGGCCGCGGTTTACCTCCCTCCGTTTAGTCATGCTAGATCAGGAGTAGTAAACTCGGCGATCGTGGGTTCGATTCCCACACGGGCAATTTTTTTTTTAATTTTTTTAATTAATTTATTTTGAAGGTCGTGGGGTTCGATTCCCACACGAGCCAGTTTTTTTTTTAATTTTTTTTTTTACGGCAGTTTAGTTGATGATGGATAATGAATAGCAAACATGGAGGTTGTGTGTTCGATTCCCACACGAACCATTTTGTTTTTCTTTAAAGCAGTTTAGTTGAGGGTTGATAATGAATGTATTGTACTCGTTGATGGCGTCGCGAAATAACAACAAACAACAACGTGCCATGTCCGATCCTAGGCTGTCATGGAAGCTCACTGGCTCCTGTGCAATTTATGTTCAGCCAACAGCAGACTAAAAGGTTACAATCTTTTCAGAGATAAGCTGGAAGAAAGTTTTAGACAGTGCCCATCAATGGAAGGATTTTAATACTGAGGAATGAAGTTAGCGAAGTCCTTGGCTTGCTTAACCGTTTTTCTTCGATCGTCGCTTCCAACCGTCTAGCCGCGTCTAGCCTAAAGGATCGAATACAGATCATTTCAGTCGCGCTTCGTTAATTCGGTCGCGCCTCACTTCGGTCGGTCTTCATTTCGGTCGCGGTTTATTTTCAACAAATATATGGAGCGCCAATGG
Source organism: Anneissia japonica (assembly GCF_011630105.1). Classification (NCBI taxonomy): domain Eukaryota; kingdom Metazoa; phylum Echinodermata; class Crinoidea; order Comatulida; family Comatulidae; genus Anneissia; species Anneissia japonica. Next base: position 157,824 of record NW_022706010.1, read on the forward strand.
AGTATCGAAAACGCCAAATTTAATATAACTAGGCCTAATTATCATTGTAAGTTCGTCAATCGGTTCATCATACTCTTTTTATTTGTTTTGTTGTCTTCTACTAAGTAACAACATAGGCTACTTAAAAGCAAATAAAGTGAGTACTGTTATTACTAAACTAACTTTTAAATAATATTATGGTATTTATAGGTTATTTTCTAGCTTGTTACATTCCTATTACAATGTTACTCTTTTATCGGACGGTTTTTATTTTCGTTTTGTTATCGATCTACGCTTCCTACTACATAACAAATACAACAAATAAAATGAATATTACAAATTTGGTGTTTCTCTTAGTACGGTACAGTATTTTATTATATGATATTATTTATAAAAATCAAACATTTTATCAGGAAAAACCAGCCAACTTGTTATTTAAATTACTGTAACATTAGTTTATTAACAATTATTTTTATTAGTATTAAAGTTTATTATTATTGCTGTATCACTTGGTTTTTTTTTAAATTTTTTTTTACAGAAACAACGCAGACGTTACGAAGTTGACCGAGTTTGAGATACGTTTTATTTTTATTGTTTGTTGCAATATATATATATATATATATATATATATATATATATATATTGATATAATTTTTAT
>NW_022706010.1:158469-207520 GCF_011630105.1 Anneissia japonica
TCGGATTAAATATTGTAATGATTATTGTTTTAACTAAATTATGAAATAGATTTAAGATTGTAACAACATTCAATTCAATTAAAATCAAAGATACATTTTATTGACCATAATTATTAGAGTATAGTATATATATGAAAGCTCAACAAAATGAATAGCATGAAGCACATACAAATTCCATTATGAATATATCACCGTAAACGGAAGAAAGAGAATATGTTAGGTAGAAAGATAAAATGTTGTTAGTAGAAAGATAGCAAAACGGAAATAAAAAAATACTTAGGCCTATGATAAACCGATTGACGAACTAATTATAATAATAGGGCCTAGGCATATTAAATTTTGCGATTTCGCAACTCCTTCGGCGCTCCATATATTTGTTTGAATTTCTGGTGAACTTTTCATGGACTCGACCTACTATGTAGGCCCTCTTTAGGCGGTAGCCGATCATTTCGGTCGCGCTTTGTTTCGGTCGCGGTTTATTATCTTTCTACTAACAACATTTTATTTTTCTACCTAACATATTCTCTTTCTTCCATTTACGGTGATATATTCAATGGAATATTTGTATGTGATTCATGCTATTCATTTTGTTGCGCTTTCATATAGGCCTACTATACTCTAATATGGTCAATAGAATAAAAGAAAAATCTGCAATGAGCAGCCAGAATAAGAAAAATAACATGTCTTTGTTATGTCAATACAAAATAACATGTCAATACAATGTCTTTGTTTAAATTTTTTTCTTCAAAATTTATAACATAATTGCCTACTATGGTTTCTCAATTATGTCAGTGTGAAAGTGCTATGGTGTTTCCGTGTTTTATTATTACGTAATACAGTAGTACCGGTATGTTACAGAGTGTACCGTAACTCTCTAAGCTTATTGGTTGACGGGCATCGTATCAAAGGTCATTTGACGTGTTCGTCGCATGTTCGTCCATACAGCTGCAGCGGTACGGTGAGTTGCCAAGCATAATGGGTTTCCAGAGGTGTGGTGTTAGGTGGTTGCTTTCAACAATGTTTTCAACATTTTCAATACTTTATATATTTATTTTACCATTTGTAAATACAGGTAACTTGCTTTTATTTTTTACTTTCAAAAATTGTGTGCAAAATCAATGTACTTACCTAATCTACCTAGCCTATAAGCTAGGCTAAAGCACGATAGCGTACTCAGTCAGTATTGACTTTTCTTTTCGAGGCTCGGCTGTAACCGGTTTACACCAGTCGCTATGGAACGTTTTTAAGGCTAGGCTTGTACAGCTGTACAGTAATAATCTATAATGGCCCACACTGTGCAAGGAGGTAATACCTCCTTTGCTGTAGGCTATAAAATATTGAAATAGTTTTACATTACTACTGCAGATCACTGATACTGATAGATAGAACAAAATGGCAATGTATGGACACCTAGACATTGTAATTTGTATTGTTCGTAACTGACAGTTGGCACATGCACTGTTTTCTCAATGAGTCTGTATTAGTTTAGAAACATTAAAAAAATAAACCATGAAATACATTGCTCTAAAATCAAGGACTTTAACTGTAAATGCCTTTCAATGAGAAAATAACAATAGAAATACTCGTTTCCGTAGTTCCGTTAACTCTCTTGCACTGGACAGAGCCAAAACATTCCCATTCATGCGGAACGAGTATGCACAGTGTCAGCCGATTGATGAATCCCCCAAAGCAAATTCACCACCTGATTAAAAGTTTCAACAGAAGATCACAATCAGTGTGTCAATTAAACTTATGTAAAATGATTAATACACAAGAAAACAACGCGTCTTATTTTATAGGCCACATAAGGCAAACAACTCCATTCACTGAACTATCGCACATGTTTGTACAGTTTATTTTCAGCATTATTTCCTTGTCTCTGATAACATTTCCTGAATTTGCCGCGCAAAAAGACTCTGTCTCCGATAACATTCTCGAATTGGCAGCATACAAAGACTTTGTGACTGAACTTGTCTTTATTCTCCCAAGAGTTTCATTGGACACTACTTGTGGGAACGTTTCTCACTGAATTCATTGTTACTAGGCAACTTGATGCCTATTTAAAGCAATTTATTTCTGTTATGCCTAGATTAAACAAATTATTTCCAATATTAGGATGTTTTTCATTTGTTTACACCTAATGATAATTTGAATGAAATCACCTTATTTTAGTTATTATTAATTACCAGTATTGATATTGTAGGCCACTTATATCATTGTGTTTGTAAATGAGGTAAATAGAATTAAATATGGTAACCAATCAATCATTTTTTTATAATCGTCTTGTAATAGATACAGGTACTGCATGTTTATTATAATACCTCATACATATTATAATGCAAGATTAATAAATTATATTATATAGTTTTTTCCAAGATACAAATTAATTAGCATACAACACATTTTTATTTATATTATTTCAACAATTCGATTTTATTACAGATGATTTCCTGTTACCCATAACCCGCAACCCACATTGCACTGTACTGTGATATCCAACTCGCGCCTTGATTACACTACTCAGCATTCCATACAATAACCTTTATTCGGGCATTGAATATCTCGCGGGCGAACTGGTGCTTGGCTGAACCAGACGTCATTCCTATTGTAGTAGTAGTCTACTGTAGCAGTAGTAGCACCACTTATTATATTCTATTTTTTGTCCTTGATATATTTTAATTAAATTAATCTGATTAGCCTAAGAAGAATATACTATTTTACCAAGGAGGAGTTATACCTTATTTCACCTACTTGTTAAAACTAGCCCCCTTAGGCTCTAGAGTTAGATGGGCATGTCATATGTAAAAATAATGAAAAAAAATATTAATATGTTTCCTTTACTACCATTGCCAATTTCCTTGTATTGTAAAAAAACAGCATTATTTTGGAAAATGAAAACCCAAATCATATAGAGCTGCATGGCTTATAGTTTCGTCAAAGAGGTGATTTAATTCGTAAATACACCTGGAATATCTTTAACAAGTGCAAACAAATTGGTGCTGATTTGACATTTGGGGTTAGTTGACGTGGGGCAGAGAGTTGTTTGAGGGACAAGTTCACGTTCATGTAGGGCCGAGATTACTTTGGGCTGACTTGAGTGGGCCGTGTTCACCTAATTTCTGTGTACGTAGCCTGGTATATTCATAAAGTATAGAGATTTTTACCTCATTAATCTAAGGTCATGTTCCCATTACTACCGTAGTTCCTCTGGCATATACCCCTTCCCCATGAACACAAAATTGGGTCAATTTTGGGGTGGGGGTTGGGCTTACAGTATACCCGGGAATCCCATTTTCAATCATAAAGCCGGGGAATGGCTGGTACATAAAATTGGGTGTTAAGTAGGGGGTGGGTTTGTACCCGAGGAACCACAGTAATTTTGACCAAGACAAATAAATAAGTCAAAGCTTTGGTCAAATTTGACCACTGTTTGCACGTCTTGTACTCAAATACTGTAGGCAGCAATTTTTAAGATAAGATTTGGCACATGCATGGTACAGCAAGTCTATTTGTGGATATGATGTGAAGGGAGTCAACAGCGATTCACGTCAAGCATTTGCTCAGGGAGATTTTACAGAGTTGTGCAGCGTGGTTAACCTTATTGAGCAACGTCTCTTTGGTTCAGTTATTACACACAATTATTTGACCAATAATTATACGCAGGCTGTTGTATTAGGGGTTTTTTCATCAAACTGATCAGATTGTTTGACCAAAAAACATCCCATCCAAACAAGCCTATACAGTAAGTACTCTGTGTGTGAATGAAGGCTTGTTGGCAGTATGTTAGTTTTAAGTACTGCAGCTGTCCACAGTCCACCACTCATTTTTTATTGATTATTTATAGCTTAATATAAACGCAAGCTAAATACTTTTTATAGTTATTGATTATTTTTATTATTATGCACATGATTATTTTTCTAACTAGTAACTAGGTATGTGTTGGTCTAATTACAGGGTCCCATTTTTACAGTCGTCCTATTGCCCGAGACAACCTAAATAAAATACTATAATATTTTTACAAATATCTTAAAGAGATATTAATAACCTAATGTAATATCAAAGAGGAGCATCTTTTGAAGGATAATATGTATTCCAATCAAGCTAAACTTGTTAATAAACAAGTACAATATTGTCACACAAGCTTGCCCTGCTGATTACTAAGTGAAAATCCTAATATGGGACCCTTTAGTGTCCTCTAAACAAGGGCTGGCCATATAGTTTACAGTATATATGTTTTTCTTGCTTCGTGGCTGAAGATGTCCCAAGAGTGGGTTCTAGTAATAGTAGGTACATTAAAATTGTCCAAATTGATTTCTTTTCAAGTACAGGTTAGGTCCAGAAATCCAGAAAAATCATTGTCCAATGGTGTGTAACCCAGCCTAAATTGTCTTTCGTGTGAATTAAGGAAAAACGAAATTAATATTACTGTAATAATAAACAAAAATTATATTGTATTAGTCTAGCTATAGCTGTATGTTATTCATCTCAGTGTCTGCTAAATTTTTCATTCACTGACTTTTTTACCACTTTCAGTAGGTATTTCAAGTCTACTCCAGTTTTTCATTTAAATTGTTAAAAAACCTCAAAAAGAAAGAAAACAAAAATTGTAAGCACTAAAGCCAAATTTAGCTATTTCCTTGTTTTTGTTTCTATTGTTTTGTTCTGTAGTGTTTTTAGTCAATTTTTGCAACTGCCATATTGTACAAAACTTTAGTCCTTTTTGTAGATCTACATCTTGTTATATGATGTGTATGCATAGTTCTGAGAAATATTTGAAAGCAAAAATGCCTGCAGTGTTTTTACTCAGGTACAGTACTTACTGATTTGAATAATATCTAAGTGTAATTTAAGTGTGGATAGTAGCATACAGTACTGATAATATCATAGTTGACCTGATCTAGACCAATCAGAGTTGTACACATTGAACAAGGAAATTACTGGTTTTTTTTTAAACTGACTGATGGTGATGTGTACTGCACTGTACATATCTGTGTAAAATATTAGTGCGCCTTCAATGATTATTCTTTATTATAGATTTCTAGTTGTGTGTAAACTAAATCATTATTTTGTCTTGTTGCTGTAAGTAATAACAAAAATGAATTTACAACATTCTATATGGTTTGAGTTGATCAAATATAACCAAATTTTAGGTAAATCATGGTACTGTACTGTAGAAATTGCCTACACAACGCTGAATTGCTAACGCTAATGTAAAAAAAAATATCAGTAATTCACCTTTTGAATTAAGTTTGAATATTATAATATACTGTATGCAAATTACTTACTATGTATAGCTTCTCTTCATTGTTAGTGTGTCCCATTTACTGTCATTTACTCCAGATGTGATCCATGGATTTATCAAACTAAATTAAAACAGTTTCAATTTAAGTGAATTTAATAATTATTTGGCAACAACGTTAAAGTTTGTACAGATGAATTCATTAAAATGATCGGAGGCTCTCAAATATAAAGTCCTGGGTTCAAATCCAACTCATATCATTCAATTTTTGGGGGCAGATTTAGGTGGGGGGAGGGGGGTTTATGATGTGACCTGCTTTGATTAAATGCCAACAAATATTTGTATTACTATACTAATATTTGGTCAAATTGCAATTTTAAAGTTATTTTTATAAATTTTTTTATGTATATTTTTCAGACACAAGTATTAGTTATGAATATGTAACCTGCGGATCTGTAATTAAGTTCATGAATACACGACATAATGTGCGTCTCCATTCACATGATATTAAGTATGGTTCTGGTAGCGGTCAACAGGTGAGAGGCCACAAAACAATTTTTTATTTTTAACCTCTACTATTGTTTTCCTATTCCATATTTTTAATCTTTAAAAATCTATAGGTATTTTTTCTACTGTAAAAAATTTGATAATCTAGTTGAAAAGAATATTAAGATATCAGTAGCTATAATACACTATATTTCAACTTGCAGTATGCTTCATTAAATGTTTCTTGAGGTTTCCTGACCTAATGCCTTGACCACCTTATTTATCTCGATAAATACAGCAGAACCTCTCCATTGGGACTGTGATGGCACAAGCAGGGGGTCATGGGAAGCAATTGCCTATGACTCTGTCGTCCTACCAAAAATATTAATTTGCTTATTCAAATTATCTTATTTTAATTGCCAATTCCCATTGTGGTCTAACAGCACAATACTGAGCCATAAAAACTCCCATGAACCCCTACCAGGGATTTTTATTCACTGACTACAGGACCCTGACCCACAGGTCCTGACCGTAGCTCTAGTCAGGCCCTTGGTTTCGAACCCCCATTCCACTATCGATAAATTTCTGAAGCTACCACTGCTTTAGAACTCCCTAATGATACTGTAAGGTCACTTTGTTTGGCCCCAAAATTATCGCATTAGTAAGGTTCTCCTAATATACCTGTAATTTGCCCATATACTGTATGGACTGATGATGTCATCACATCCATATGGTTAACACCTGTAACACCAGGTGTCATTTTCAATAATACTGTAGGCCAGCTAGTAGTATTTTGTATCAGCTCTGTGATATTAATAATAATAAAATGATTCAAACCCATTGTTTTTATGTTGTTTATGTATACATATAAACCAGAGAATTTGTCTTGCATTAAATATTTACGTTTTTTTATATTGCAGTCTGTGACAGCGGTAGAAGCAAGTGATGATAAAAACAGTTATTGGCAAGTAAAAGGGAAAAAAGACAGACCATGTACTAGGGGGTAAGTATCAGTTGAAATATACTACAGTACAACTCCTCCTATGGGACACCCTTATTAAATTGACACTTTTTTGACCACAAAACAAATGAAAGTGTATCTTAGCACTATAACCAACCCCTCTTCAGGGGACACCCCTATTAAGGGGACACTTTTTTGTCTCAAAGGTTTCTCCTTTATAGGGTTTCCTTAACAGGAGTTCTACCGTATTTTGGAAATTATGGGATAGAGAATGCTATTTTTATGTTTTTACAGAATATCTCTCAATGAAGCATATAAATAGGATTGTTCAGTGTTTTTTGAGGTAACAATGCAGCAGTAAGCAAGCAAGGGCCATGTTATTATTAATATTAATTTATTTAATAACATTTTTATTATCTGTTCACAGAACTCCAATCAAATGCGGTCAGACAATCCGTCTTTTTCATGCGGACACTCGTCGCAATCTACATAGCCATTTATTTAAATCTCCGCTGTCACAAAACCAAGAAGTTAGTGCTTTTGGAGAGGATGGAGATGGTGATGATGGTAGGTGGTATTCAATTCATTCATCACATATGATAAGCAGAGTCATTTATGTAAAGTCATTCATATTATAATAATAAATTTTAAATACTACTTACTGGACAGCATCATGCATTCGTAAACTTACTGAGTTAAGAGAAATTTCCACATCTTATCAGTCCTGGGCTGCAACCCCTGCTTTTCCTCCACAATCCACTTTTTACCCATGTCTGCGTAGGTCTTGTTTGATGACATTGTTCCTGTACTTTTATGTGTTCCTGGTCTGCATTTTTCCAATGGGAATCTGGTTACTTTCCATGTGGATCAAGTGGCCAAACCATTGTAGTTGATGTCTTTCTCAAAATAGATGCAAGTTGTGCTTGGTTGGTCCTAGATTTGATGGGTTTATTGGAGGTATGTTGTTGACCAGACTATTCACAGAATCTTTCTTGGTTATATGTCAAGAGCGTCAAGTCTTGCTCTCTGTTGTCTAAAGATGAAAATTATTTTGACATAAATTTCTATTTTGCAGGGGATTACTGGGTTCTTACATGTTCGGGAAAAAATTGGAAAAGAAATGAGCAGGTTCGATTAAAACATGTATTAACGGAAAAGTAAGTTTTGATTTGTTTTAATCATCATACTAATTAGCTTATTGTGAAATACTAAATAATAAGAGTAGATTTAAGGATGGGCAAAGTGGTTGATAAAGGTTGGTGAAGGGCTATGGAATTAGCTTTAGACAGGGTTGTAAACTTAAGGCTGGGTGGCCCCACCCCACCTACCATAACTACATCCCTGTCCAATGAACTGAAGCATAGTTTTACTTACTGATATTTATTGAATATATCCACTAGATATTTGACTGTAACTGGTGAGGTGTATGGTAGACCTATTCACGGCCAAAGAGAAGTCTGTGCGCAAGGATCACCCAACTCAAATACGTACTGGAAAGCAATGGAGGGAGTTTATATAAAACCTAATGAAGAAGAGTCTTTGTGAAATGAAGCTGGACAAGCCCACCGAGAGGATTTTCCATCATTACATGATGAATTTTAACTAAAACTACAGCGAAGCCACAACTTCATTCCCAATCCTAAGTGCTCGCACTCAAATATGTAACCACCAACACCACAGTTCTGCACCAACCACCAGAAGAAGGGTAGGGGTAACCTTGCAAAATATAATGGTAGTTTTATTATTCTAAGCAGAAATTTCTCACAAAATCAAAAAACCTTTGGTACCATATGTAAAAATGTGGTTTTACCTGAAGAGACAACCAAGCAGTGATTTTACCTCAAAAACCATATTTTTACACATGGTGTATTGAAGGTTTTATGATTTTGTTGATACTCGCAACCTATGTGTTATGGGTGGGTGGGTGATAACATTAGTAAACTCTAAATAATAAGAGTGGATTTAAGGATGGACAAAGGGTTTAATAAATGTTGGTGGAGGTGGATTTTATAAATCTCTCATTCTGGAATTAAAAAATGTGTTGGTATTTATTATTATAAACAATAACTGTAATAAGCTCCTCTAATGAATGTTAACCCTTCCAGGTAGCTTGTCCAAATCTTAAAGTTAATTCTCTTTGTTTTTAGTTTTTGATATCAGAATGTTTTTGTTTGTTTATTAAATTCTTGGTGTTTATGTTGTTGGGGTATATTTATGCAAATAAGCCTCATATATTTTTTTTTTCTTTTCAATTCTTTTCTGCTATTTTTAAATCTCTAGTATTTTAATAACTATAAATTCCATACCTTATTTTTTTTATTAGTCATATTGTACCAATAATATAAATATTCAAGATAATAATAATAATTATTATTATAATATTATTTCATTCTTATATAGCGCAAATAAGCAAACTCTCAATGAGCTGTACATAAAAAACAGAATAAGGATGTGATGTTAAATTAATGAAAAACTTCATGGGAAAGTTATTTTCTGTATAATTATTTTGAATACAGTACATGAACAAATCTCTTTACTTAAAATTATAATGCAAAGTTCCATTATTTCTATGTGCTACTGTAACCAAAGCTCTTGTAAACTATTATTTGTGGATTGTACTATATGCAATGAATATTCTCCTGTGAAGTTCAATTCAATCAAATTTACTAGAATATGTCATCTTTCATTTTTCTCATTTAGTATGAACTTTTGAATATCGCATAGTTTTTTAGTAATTTTAGTTAACATTTAAAATGTTGCTTTTATTATGTTCTACTGTACTGCCATAATTATGTGTATCTATTCTTCCATTCAGTTGAATTTAATTTAAACAGAAAGATGATTATTACATAATACAACTGCTTCTTTGTACTTAAACAGTACTATAGGGTTATGTTTTCAATCATTTTCGCAAGAGCACAGACATTCTTTTCTGTTACATTCCTCCCCCTGAAAGAGTACACATTTCTAAATTAATTACAGTTGAACTTGCCCAAGTCAAATCCAAAATGCCATTGAAAAATTGTTTGACTTGGATAAAATTTGACTTACAGATTGTTAATTACTGGAAAATACAACAATTTGGCATTTAAAATAAGATTGACTTAAAAATTACTGAGTTAGGCAAAGTTGACTTGGGTAAATTTTACTGTATTTTAAAGACATTATAATGCACACACTTTTAGATCCCTTCCCAGTGTACGTTTTTTTTAATCTCCATTAAATTATGGAAAAATGAATGACCACCTTGCCTTTGGCTTTGTCCGCACTATCATGTTGTATACGACAAATATGGATGATTTGCATTAGCATAATAATGTCATAATATCCATATATGGGTACATAGTTGCCGCATAAAATATGATGGTATGCACAGAGCTTTAATTTGCATAATGCATGTGGTTGTCCATTTGTCCGTAGGAATGTTGAAACTGTAGTACAATAAATCGTATATATTATAATATTTAGCTTTTCGCACAATATCAAAGATGGTGTGAGTATCGTATATTTTTTGTTATTTGGTATTTATTTAGCGCCTTCCTTTAATTTACAAAGCCCTTTGCTTTCCCTGGTTATTGGGTCCACATGCTTAAGTGTTGCTGCCATATTGTCGCAATTACAGGTAACCCCACCAGGTACGCATTTGTACTCCTAGGTGGAGTGATACTACGCAGGTAAAGTGCTGTGCTTAAGGACACAAGTGAAGAAGTTCATACAATGTTAAATTCTCCGTAGGAATTAAACTTCACTAGAATTTAGCATCTTAAATACACTGATTCACATACGACAAAATATTACACAGGACACATGGCTATTTATAAATCAGCTTCTCGAGATACATCCTACCAAAATCACCATCTTCACTTGAGTGCAAAGCTAATATTTGGTACAAATAATATATGCAGATGTTGAAGATAGACGCAACGCCACAGTGAAAGATAAGCTTTGCCCTGTATAGCCAGACACTATGCACCAAACGGTCGATATTGATGCTGCTTGTATTATCATTAAGCACCTTTTATTTATGTCAGGCACGTACAAGCTTTATACATGCTGCACTATTATGAAATTTTTGATTGATTAATCCTGAAGAAGACTGGATTAATTCATTCTTTAAATTGGTGAATGTTTTCAATTTCACTACATTTTCATCAGATGTATTTTGGCATTTATCTAAATGGTTCAGCGTTGATGATAAATGAATATAAGTATACCCTGATGGACAGAAAGTGTTCATTTGATATCTTCATGAGTAAATAGTTTGTTGAATGAAGAGGTTAGATTATAAATGAGTAGAAATGAATATGAAATATATGTTGAACTCTCAAAGTAATGATAGTTGTTTCACTTGGAACACTATTATTTAAATTTTGCTCTCTATGAGAATAATGATATCATTGTTACCAGTGATCACGACTTGTAATCACAATAATAGTGAACTGGGACCACATAAATACGTACTGTATAAAAAAAAAATTTCTATTAATGACTAATTATAGACTTCTTCAATTAAAGACCACTTTTCTGTGGTGCCATATTGATTAATAAATGTTACTATTACTATTCTAATTAGAGGCTAAAGCTGCTAAAGACCATAGATACCCCGGTCCCAAAAGTGGTTTTGAATCGGACAGAGACCTGTATGGAATAATAGATTGATTATTTGAATGCTTACTATGTTAAAATTATTCATTAGTTGAATCAATATACTAGAGAAATTTGATTATTTTACCATGATTTAAAGTGTATGCCCTGTGCTAGTAAAATTAAGGTGTTCAAACAAAATTTAATGGGTTTATTCAAAATGGGTGTGTTTGGAGGGAAGGGGGTTGGTGATGGAGTTAAAACACTAGACCTTAATATAATTATATTCACACGCATTATAGAGAATGATTCAAATTCGGTTTCCATGAAATTATGCCTTAAACGAGGTGCCTTTACGTGGTTCATGACAGTATTAAAATGACCGTTTAACATTGATTCAATTGTCGATGCTTCTTATTGTGGTGTTAAAATCAATAGAAACTATCGTCGACCAGGGGCGGATCCAGAGGAAAAGCTTGCTGGGGCCATGTGAAGTACCGGTAACCATAGACACTCATACATGGAATTTAAATAGAACATTACCTTGTTTTTGAGTATTGTGCTCCCCCCCCCCCCACCATCTGTTCTTTCTCTATTATGTGGGGGCGGGGACTTCCTTGTCCCCCTTCCCTAGGATTTTCCTTTGCGGCTACATTATGTTTTCCTTGATCAGTGGCGGATTGGGACAGTGGCGTAACTAGGTTGTGAGGGGCCCTGGTTCAAGAGTACAGTCGGGGCCCTTGACGCAAATTGACTGCATGCCAACTAAGAATTGCACCACCGATAGGTTAGAGGAGCAGTGGTCTTTCCGATTTTATTAATACTATTTTGACAATAAATCTTTCGAATTTTATTTTTTAATTTGTAATTTTTAGATGATCATAATAAGTATTTCTACTTCTTACGACCAAAAGAAAAGGCAACTTTGATAGTTTTTGAATTGGTGTATTTATTTATGGGATTAACCATTGAACAATCAACAATTCTTGTATAGTTTTATATAAGCCTACTTAAGCTAAATAAAATGAAATGGACTTATGTATGACCGTGATAGTGTAATACACATATCCGATAAACATGGCAGGAAAAACACCTTTTAATAAATTTCGTCACTAATAGAATCGTTATTTAGCGATTTTTTTAGTAACATAGGAACCGACAAAAATCAATTAAAGAAATCAAAACAGATTTTAAAAAAAGCCGCCTAATACCCAACTTTTTAAGAATTTGAGACTTTCAAAAGCCTATAGATGACCGAAAACTGCACTTATGACATGGTTCAGGTAAGACAATCGTAAGAATTTGAGACTTTAGATGCCGGAAATGGGGGAAATTTATTACAAAAAAATCTACGAAAATTACAATCCATCTGAGCCATGGTTGAGGCTGAGGTGAGAACATTTTAATACTTAAAATTTTTGTCAGTTATTTGTTAACACTTTTTTCAACCTCTGAAGGGGGTGCGCATACGTCACTTTTCATAATTTCGATACTAGGCTACTAAGCGCGATATCTCTGTTCCATTATAAACAAATCAGTAATGAATGGATGGTTCCAAACGATTGGAAAGTCTCACTGACTACAAAGGTAGGCCTATGCAACAAACAACGCGCTAACAATAGACCAATCTCAGTGGTATATATCAAATAAAATTATTACATATCTCAATGAATAGGCCTATGACCTTATAAATGTGTAATCCATTAATATGACCGCGAAATGACAGCCACGCTTTATTTTTTATATTATATGCTTTATTTTTTTTATATTATATGGCAAAGTGTTTTGACACAATAGATCATACATTACTACTATTAAAAAAAATGGAAAAATATGGGTGTAATGGAAACGAGTTATTGTGGTTTCAAAATTACCTGACTGAGGAAGCAATAGTTAAATGTTACAATAAAACACATGCTTTAAATATTAAATTTTTATAGTCCTAAGGGAGAGGGGCCTTTATAGGTCGGGGCCCCTGAAGCTTGGGGGCTCATAGGTTCATGAACCTGCGATAGTTACGCCACTACAATAAGCCCTTTCACATCCCTCCCGAACAGGAGCCTTGAAATGAGGCGGGGGAGAATGTAAGGGGAGGGGCCGGGTTCGACGACGTGGGAGCGCCAGCTCGCAAAATGGGATCTGAGGTAATTTTTAGACTGTGAGACCGTGATTTTTTTGAGGGGTGGGGGAGGGCGGCGAGGCCAGCGAGGCCAGTATTTTCTAATACCCGCCCCTTCCCTCTTCCCCCTTTTCCTACCAAGAGATGTCATATTTATATAATTATATTATATTTCCAATCAGCCCTGGCATAGAGTCGATTCGCATGGCTGGTCACACTGACTTCAAGCAAAGATCGTATAGCGCCGCTATACAATCGATTTGCTTCAAGCGCTCATGTCGGCAGTGTCAACAAGAAGGAGGACATGCCTACCGATACGAAGCGTGTTCCAGGTCCTGAAGTTGCGCAACCATATCAGTGGTTTTACGGCGAAAAAGAAAAACCAGTTACTGTAGGTTTACTAAATTTGGTAGACATGATAATATTCATATTATTTTATTCGAAAATCAAAAGCTGATGTAGGCCCGGCCTTGGCCTGTGTGTGGAACCGAATACCACACGACAGGACTTGAGTGCCGCACGCATTTCCACTCTGTACGATTCTGGTGTGTGTGGAACTAGGCCTAGGCTAGCAGAAGTCAGACAGGCTTTGGCTGAACTGAGTAGCGTTCCGCACTGTACTGCTCGCGTGCCCAAATTATCGGTGGAGTTCAAAGTCTTTACAACAGTGACGTGTCGAAGTTCATGAGAGTGCGCAGGGGTCGCACCCCACACCCCCGCCCCCTACCCCTTAAAAAACACAAAAATCTCATTGAAGCCACTGCCTGGCACTGAAATTGATCACCTCATTCATATCACCTTATTTTGGGACCTAGCTCCCCCTCACTTAATCATCGAGCCACTCCACCTTCCCCACCCCACCATTTTCAAGACTCCCAAGATATATGCCACAGCTTTACTGCATAAATCCCTGTGCCATGCACCCATTATATATATAAATTATAAATATTCTTTGATTAGCAAATCATACGTTATAGCAATTACTAACAAGTTGTATAACAACATGGCATGCAGGAGTATTACTAGACCTATACTTAATAATAGCAAACAAATAGCAAAAAGACAATAAATGCAGGTATACTTAGGCCCCAAATTATACAGTTGAAATTGCCTAAATCACCCAAAATGGCATTGAAAAATTGTTCGACTGGGATAAAATTTGACTTACAGATTGTTAATTAATGGAAAACACAACGATATGGCATGTAAAATAAGATTGACTTAGAAATTGTTCGAGATTGGCAAAGTTGACTTTAGGAAAGTTTTATTGTATATTTAAATTAATGAGCAATAGTACTTGAAATAAATGTGACTTTTAATATTTTAAGGTATGTAATGTTAACAAGTACAATAGGGAAGATGGCAGAATGTTTGATGAGCTCAGACCAGTTTGTAAGTAGCTTTGTTTAATCCTTATTTATTTCAAAGTAATCATACAGCTATATAATGAAAATAATATGTTGTTTATTGCTTTTTTTTATATCAAAAAATTCAGATAGGCAATAGGGATATATCAGTCTACTGTATAACTCTAGTAAAACATTCCCAAATTGAATAAATCCAGTAATTTATTGAACGTTCGTATTTGATAGTTTTGAAAGCCGGCATTGTGAGCCAATCAAAGGGTTCGGCCTATATGGAGGTAAAAAACACCAAGGTGATTTGTGCAGTGTACGGACCACACGAGGTAGACCGCAGGGAGGATTTCCAGATGAATGGACAGTTGAGGTGCGAGTTCAAATTTGCAACATTTGCTTGCCGTGCCCGCCGTCAACATCAAAGCGATGCTCAGGAGAAAGAATTCTCAGTTATCGTTCAAAAAGCGCTTGAGTCTGCAGTTTGCCTTGTAAGATTGTCTCTTTGTGATATTGTTATATTCAAGTTATGTAATTACTCCAATTTCTGACTGTCTACACCCACAGCTGAAGTGTTTACTTTAGGCCTGGCCCCAATCAGAAACTTTTATTTTGAAGTATTTGCATGTAGATAATTGAAAAGTATAAATAACCAAATCAGAAAGAGAATAGAAAAATTAAAAGAAAACAACTTTATTTGTTGACATTTTTAAGAGGGCTCTGGATATCAGCTGGCCTACTGATTTGAGTTGCCCTCTTAAAGGACGTTTATGAAGATGATGATGATGTTTGTTTTGTCAAGTTTTATTTTTATTTATGTAAGTAACTTATATGCTAATTATCTTGATATTATTTAAAGATAACTTATTTGCTATTATTAATACATTTTCTTGCATCTTTAAAACAATCTTATTGTTATTTTATGTTTAAATTCTATGATACATGTTGATTTGTGTCTTGAATCCTTTTCTCATTGCAGAGTAAATTTCCAAAAGCCCAGTTAGATATATTTGTCACAGTATTGGAAGATGGAGGAAGCTGTAAGAACCCTTTTTTAAAGAATATTTTGTCTAATAAAGTTCGCCCTCCAATTCGAGACCATCTTTGGGACCTAAAAATTTGGGGGTGGTTTAGATGTTCGGTCTCCTGCAAACTGTTATTTGGGTCTCAAATTAGAGGTGGGGGTGGTTTAAAATTTGGAAGGTGTACTGTAATATCAACACAAAATTTTAGTAAATATATCCTACCAGCCCTAGCTATTATGGTAATTATTTAACATCTCTATCTGTATCACATAAAATGCATATACAGTATACATACTTATTTGCCTCCTTTATGTTGGCCAAACAGCTTATTTTTTTTTACATTTTTGCAGATATACAAATAATTACAAATCTATCTTCACTTCAGGTCTGGCTGCTGCTTTAACTTGTGCTTCTGCGGCAGTGGCTGATGCTGGTATTGACATGTATGACGTGGCAATAGGCTGTACTGTGGTAAGCTAAAGCTGAATAATTCCATGAAATGTTAGTCTGGGCCCCCTCCCCCTTCCCCAGTGAGCACAGATGTAATAAATGGAAAAAATAATTACTTAAACCACTAAAGTATTTGCACATTGTTCCAAAGTCCAAGATGGA
This sequence comes from Anneissia japonica, assembly GCF_011630105.1. Classification (NCBI taxonomy): domain Eukaryota; kingdom Metazoa; phylum Echinodermata; class Crinoidea; order Comatulida; family Comatulidae; genus Anneissia; species Anneissia japonica. Next base: position 174,851 of record NW_022706010.1, read on the forward strand.
AGGACTATAAAAATATTAATTATTTTATATCTTTATGAATTTTTCCCCCAAAATGCCTCTGCGACATTAATTTTACCTCTGACCGTCGGTCGCGCTGTCATGCACTTTTCCAGCCTTGTGCATGGAAGTACTAAATGTAAGTTTAGTAATAACAATTTGAAAATGGGAACACACATTAAAATTTTAGTTTTAAAATAAATAAAACAAAATAAATAAATAACTTAATAGGACAATAAAAAGCATAATTATATCAAAGTGTATAAATCAACTATTATTACTGTAGATCTGTTTTACATTTGTTGGTGTTTAGGTATATGTTGAATAAAAGAAAAATCATTGTTTTTTAGAAACAAATTGGAGAACGGTGTTTAATTGACCCAACTTTTGACGAGGAGCAGTCTGTATTGTCTAAAGAAAACAAGGAGGCTGGCAGTGGAAGAACAACTATCTGTCTACTGCCCTCAATCAACCAAATATCAGCATTTTTGCAAGAAGGAGAACTTGATGTCGAAGCATCAGTACAGGTTAGAAAGTGTATTTTAAAAATTTTATTTAATATTAATCTTGTTGAGTTTCATATGTATTGTTTTATATTAAGATCAATGGGTATATTCTTGAGTTGCTTTCTTAAAATTTTATTTCCTATTTCGTAATAACCAGTGATTTTTGAGCCAAGGATGGCAGACAAGCCACAAATAGTGCCATTAAATTTACTCCCGCAGCCCGCACCAAAATTGCTGTCAGGCCTCATGTGACCCGCTGGGCCCACTTTGCCCACCCACTTTGCAAATGTTAATGTTGTAATTAGCAGCGCCCCTGCTTTACCGCTTGAAACTGAGGATAGCATCCAGCACCAAATATCACCTGTACACTACATATTACAACAATTTATATCTTTATGAATTTTTCCCCCAAAATGCCTCTGCGACATTAATGCTACCTCTGACCATCGGTCGCGCTGTCATGCAATTTTCCAGCCTTGTGCATGGAATTACTAAATGTAAGTTTAGTAATAACAATTTGAAAATGGGAACACACATTAAAATTTTAGTTTTAAAATAAATAAAACAAAATAAATAAATAACTTAATAGGACAATAAAAAGCATGATTATATCAAAGTGTATAAATCAACTATTATTACTGTAGATCTGTTTTACATTTGTTGGTGTTTAGGTATATGTTGAATAAAAGAAAAATCATTGTTTTTTAGAAACAAATTGGAGAACGGTGTTTAATTGACCCAACTTTTGACGAGGAGCAGTCTGTATTGTCTAAAGAAAACAAGGAGGCTGGCAGTGGAAGAACAACTATCTGTCTACTGCCCTCAATCAACCAAATATCAGCATTTTTGCAAGAAGGTGAACTTGATGTCGAAGCATCAGTACAGGTTAGAAAGTGTATTTTAAACATTTTATTTAATATTAATCTTATTGAGTTTCATATGTATTGTTTTATATTAAGATCAATGGGTATATTCTTGAGTTGCTTTCTTAAAATTTTATTTCCTATTTCGTAATAACCAGTGATTTTTGAGCCAAGGATGGCAGACAGGCCACAAATAGTGCAATTAATTTACTCCCGCAGCCCGCACCAAAATTGCTGTCAGGCCTCATGTGACCCGCTGGGCCCACTTTGCCCACCCACTTTGCAAATGTTAATAATGTAATTAGCAGCGCCCCTGCTTTACCGCTTGAAACTGAGGATAGCTCCAGCCCATATGAGCGCCTAGCTTGGCAAGGAATTAATGACGTCCCGCTCAGGCACTCAACTTGCCTAGTTTTGGAACATCCTTGCAGAAAAATATTTTTTTGCTGTTGACAGTCCTTGATATATATCATGTTTATGTGGTATGGCACAGCGGGAACGGTTTGGTTTCCCAACCTCGAGGTCGGGGTTTCAATCCCTCACGGTGTATTTCACTTGTGTCCTTGGGCAAGGCACACTATCTACATTGCTTCTCTCCACCCAGGAGTATAAGTGGGTACCTGGAAGGGTTAAATGCAAAAATGCGCTGATGTAGCTGCTGCAATGTTATCGAATACCCCTCCAGGTAGCTCTAGTTTGTGTTCCATAGGCGTTTCAACTGTACTACATCATATTAAATATGTCAAGACTCATTGAAACTTGTCAAACTCAATAGCCATATCACATGTCATATTTTTAATAAATAGTTGAATGGAAGTGTAGCCTGATAGACATAGTGTCTCCCTTACCATAATATTGGCATGAAAACAGTTTTTGCAATTCAAAGGTTGTGTTTTTGGGATAGTAACTAGAGCAATTTCACACTATGATGATTTTATATTGTCCCAAATTCCTTCCAGAGCCATCATCCACTTCATCACTAAAACAATAATAATAACAACACATCCGCAAATGTATTTAAATTAACTCTTCTACTTGGTGTAGTAATTAAGTATATTCTAATTAAAACTGAGAAAGTTTTTTTTTTTCAAAATGAAAATAGAGGTTGTGGTAACTCTTGATGTTATTGTCAAGGGTGATACTGTAAGTGTTATGATAATCATGGTTTTCATTTTCTTTTAATGAATTTAATTTATCATGTTTATTAATGTAATTGATGATGATGATAATATCAACAATAAAAACAAAACAAAAACAGCAACAATAGTAGCAACAATCTTTATTGATCAAAAAGTTATTGTTTATTTTTTATTTTTCATTTCATTTGTTTTATGGTTTCATCCTAATTTTTAATAAGATGCATTGGTCGTTGTAACATGTACTATAGCAATAACTATCTTCCCTGTCTTTAAAACTGAATTTTGATACAATCTATTATGCTTTAAATTATCAGGGTATGCAGAGTTGCATTGAAGGATGTCAAAGGTTATATCCTGTTGTTCATCACTGCCTGATCGAGGCTGTCAAAAAGAAGTTTTTGGCTGGTTCAAAGGAGGTTACGTGAGGTTCGGAGGACGCCTTTTGTGCTCTTCTAATACCATTGCAACATTTTTTCTCATAATAAGAGAAGGTTAGAAGTGAATAAATCGATTCCATGGCTGCAGACATGTGACAGTCAATGATCAGTAATATTTGGATATAAACATTAAGATGACACTGTGATGTTTACTTGCAACTGTTGTTCATTTCATCAGAGTTACTGTTTTTATTCATTTTAACTCCAAATCGCTTGGTAATGTTCCAAAATTCACCTCACTAACTTTGGGTGACTAGGGTCCGTTCGAGTGAAAAAATATAAATATAGCGATTTACCAGTTAATTCACCGGTACATACTTTCTAAAACCGCCTAATTACCTCATCATCTGGATTATTCGCAACAATTTTGACCACCAAATTGCTGGGTAGATTACCGTGTATGGGATGACCATTGAGCCAGAGGTGAGGATAAATCAACCTTAATTGTTTTTCCAATGTTTTGTCCACGGTCCAGCACCCAAATTCAATAGGGTTACAGCCCAGACGCGCTTTCCTTTGCCACACCTCGGAATACGGTTGGCATTTTTCGCTCGAACGGCCCTACTTCAGAATTCAGCGCAAAATGATGAAACATCAAGGTCAAGATTCCAAGGTCTACTGATCTACCATTCAAACAAAAAAAGAAACTTGGCAAGCTCTGATCATGAAAATTTCCTCCTTATGATATACAATAATTTTACTTAATTTTGAATAACCTGTGCATTTTCTAGATCAATGAAGCAATTTTACTAGAGATTTTTTTTTTTCTCCAGGGCCAACTTTGCAGCCCTCCAAAGTGATAAAACTGCCATAATTCTGATACCATATAGTGGATATATAGGACACAAGTCATGGCCTACAGATCTACCAACATACCAAAACTTGGTAAAAAGTTCTGATCATGAAAATTACTTCCATGTTCTTATGATATACAATAATTTCACATCATTATCTGTACTATTAGTGACAACATTTTGTATAAACTGTGTATTCGGTACAATGAAGCTACTTTACAAAAGAATCTTTAACATTTTTTTTCTCCTGAGCGACTTCGTGGCTCTCTAAAAATTTCCCATAGTCTTAAGTGATAAAATCTGCCATAATTCTGATATACCATATTTACTTGAAAAGAACGCCTTGGATTGTTTATTGTTGAGAATGGTTTTTGATGGAGGTGTTTATTTTTTACATGTATATTTTAAATACTCAAATAAACACCCTTAATTTCACTGTAAATGTCGAGCTACAATACATAATTACTGTCAAAATGTGTTATTGTTTGGTCATAAAGATCCCAGCCAGGGTAGAAAAAATGTAATTCTACTGTAGTAGAACATTAATAGAATGTGTTGAGAATGATGTACTTCCATTAGATTTGTTTACAGTCAGTGGGGTGGGAGGGGCATTTATTTGAGGAAAAACAAATGCCTCGGGGCATTTGAGGGTGGTGTTTATTCCAAATGAGACTCTAGAAGGAGTATTTAATCTAGGGGGCATTTAATTGAATTAGTACTATATATATATATATGTATTTATACATATATATATATGTATTTATATATATATATATGGTATATATATATATATATATATATATATTTATTTATTTATTGACTTGGCATTGTAATGGTTGAAGATACTGTTCCACTCTTGGCAGTTTATTGATTTTTCCATTGTGGGATTTCATATGATATTGACTATAACACAAACTTCTTGCACAGTGTTTAAATTTAACTACTGAATAATCATCTGTCTTTTATAGAATAAATAATATGGAGTTGAACAGATGTTTGATGTCTTTACTTAACCTAAAATATTTCCACAGATAGAGAATCAGCAATGTCACATTTAGGTGCTACACAACTGTACATTTGGCAGCATAAGTGGTGTAAGCAGAGTTTGTCAATCCAAGCATCTTGTTGATTATAGCCTGGTTCTCACGAGAGCCTTAAGCCTGGTTCTCACGAGAGCCCTAGTATCCGGATCGGGAGCTAACTGTTAGCACCTGTGTGAGAACGCCCGATCGGTTAGCGCTAACCGTTAGCGGTATCCGGATACAATGAAAATACAATATAATGAATTCAGGTTAATTCTTTGCAGATACAAAGCGCTAGCACCCTACATTGCACCAGCTCAACACCCGCAGCAAGTATAGTAAATGCAACTGCCCAACCGCACAAGCAAATTTTCACTTGAAACAGTAGATAAAACATTAAAATTTTACAACTAAAACCGAATAATGTTTAAAGAGAGGGAATGAAACAAAAAAATAAAAAATAAAGAAAAATAAAATAGTTAAATTATAATCTATAGATGTAGGCCTACAAAAAAAATCAAATATCAGTACAGTTATAGTGTCCATAGAGAGAGAGAGAAAATCCAAAGTAGCGTTGTAGGCCCACGGGATACACATCATAACACAATTAACCACTACCACTCGAGTCTCGTGTATGCAGGCCTTTCGCATTTGCTTTATTATACTTATTAGATAATAGACCTATGTCTATGATTAAATCGTTTATTAGGAATTAAGTAAAAGAATGGAAGTGGGCAGGCCACATTTCATTGTGTGTACTCAGGAGAGATTATGGAGTACGGTAATGGAAAGTTGCGATTATGGTAAAGTTTCACATGGAAAATAAACAAATAGAATATGTAGTAAAAAGGGGATACTGAAATATATAAAATAAAAATTCAAAAACACAAAAAAATTATACAATATTTCACAACCAAGCGAAATTGATTAGGCTGTTCAGTTCTAGCATATGCTATATGTTGCACGGCCTGTTGCATAGCCTACATACAATGTAAAGTTAGGCTATTATATATCCTCTGAAATCGATAAAATAATTTAACACAGAGAAATAGATGACACACTGAAGACAAACAATTATATCGATCATTTTAACACTTTAAAAGTCGTTTTTATATAGGCTATTATAAGCCGAAAAATATCTTCAAAATTTTTTTTTTTTTTTTGGGGGGGTGGGGTTGTATGTTTTTTAAGTACATGTCTTTATATTGATTCCCATTAGGACTATGAGTTGGGTAATAGGCCCTGAGTTCTACAAACTATAACAAATGTAGAACGTCGTTCCATGCCAGAATACGCAAGTGACGCTAATAAGCTGGCTCATTTTGACGAGGAAATACATCATGGTGAAATAAAATGTAGGACTTATTTCAAAAATACCAAAACAACTGCAAGATCATGAAAGATAAAATTATTGTTTCATGAGGCCCCTATATTCAACATGTTAAAATTGTCTAATCTGAAAATGGTCCAGGTATATCGAATCATTAGGACTATTTTTCAAAATTGTAATACCAATAATCAGATTAGATTTTTTTGACGACGATATTAAAAACTGACGATTTCGCCGTGTCTTACAATCTCTTATTTTTATATAATATATACAGTAGATTATATAGTTATAGTAGCTCCATAAATTTACATTTTTTACCAAAATGGAGGACGTGTTCTTGTGTTCGAGTCCGCCACTGATCAAGGTTTTAGCGCATATGCCTAGAGACGAATGTTTAATATGCGCTATAATAGTTAAGTTATCCCCAGTTATGGAGCAAATAAATACAGGAAAGATCACTTTTGAGACTGGGGGTTTCATGGTCTTTAGCAGCTTTGGTCTGTGATTAGAGTAATGGCCGGCAGTGGAACAGCGTTGAAATACGTCTTACGGAATTACAAATTGGGGCCTTGATAAGGAAACAGAGAGGAAAAAAAATACAAGGAGAATGAAGAATGTTAGGCACTGGTGTTGCTTACGTCAATACTGTTTGTTACATATTACTATACGCGGACACTGACGTCACGCTGCTAAAGGGACAACATCGTAATGGCCTTTAACAAATTGCCAAGAAACGATTTTAAAGTTGATTCTTTTACTAGTGACATTCAAAGATCCCCTCTAGAAAAAAATCATCTTTCTAGTTCCCATTCAAGTTCAATATCAAGTGAAATTCTGAAGATGTCAGAAGTGGTCTTCCTGTTTTTGCTGTAAAACTTTCTGTTTTGACTATATAGGCTATAATTTATGTGCGATAATGCTATTAACCAAGATTATTCATATCGCAGTAGATACTTTTGGTAAAAGATTGTATATTTCCTTGATTTTGGGATATCTGTCTCTTATACACATCTAGATGTGTATAAGAGACAGATATTTATACAATAGATTACAGTATATAGTTTCACACATGAAATATTTAAATATAAGCAACAGCATTAAAATTAGTCACAAATCGTGGCCCGAAGTCGGGCCTCACAATTTTCAAATGAAAAAAAAAAAGAATTATATATTATATGCGATACATGAATAACATACAATGGGTTTACATTTTTTAACAAAGCTTATAGACATTGTTCGATTTATTTCCTATGGACCATTATGCCTGTAATTTGAAAAAGTAGGTATTATTGGAAGCAGAGGGGAAAAGCATTTAAAATACAAAGTGATATTATTTAAACATTATATGGACATGGATATAGTCATCATAACAATAAACAAGCCTACACTACATTTGACCTTAAAAATTAAATTGAGAAATTGTAGCTGGAATTATAAAACAATGTGTCAAACTGAGGAGGTAAAACATTCAAAATACAAATAAATTGCATTCGTATACATAATAAAAGATGCATGATGAGAGATACAATGTTATACAATAGGCCTATGTGTTCGGTATAAAGTATGCAATTTCCGTATAAAAGGCATTGATTGTGTGAACGATGACATAGGACAGAAATACGGTATATAGGCTTATGTATTTATACAGTGAACCCCTATGGGACCAGAAAGTGTCCCCTTATATAGTGATGTATCCTGAATAGGGGTACCCAAAGGGGACACTAACCAGAAACGTGAAATTGTTCCCTTATAATAGGGGTTTTGGAAAGTAGTCATATAAATTAGGACATATAGATTCTTTAATTTTATTTCAGTTGACCGACCTACGAACGAGTTACAATATAAATTAAACTAAGTTGTAACAATAATTTGCAATGCAAATACAATACATTTATGATGAAATCAAAATAAATTTAATTATTGTAAAACAACAAAAGAGGTATAGGCCTATTGTTCCAGATTCCAGTGCTATGACAGATACAACAGAATAAGTAGAGTAATGACTTAGAAATCATGTTCCGGTATGGATTTTAATCCATAAAAGTATACAAGGTTAAAAACCACCACAAGATTAAGAAATCTTATGTGAATGCATGCAGGAAAAAATATCCCACGATTAGCCTAGTTTATACAAATAACACCGATATCCATTTCAAGGACCATGAAAAATTATTCATTTTATCGTTCAAAAGTTGTCAAAACATAAATTTGAATAAATACTGTCATTTTGAATCTATTGTAGTTGTAAAAATTAGTGATATGGTAAAAAAAAAAGTTTACCCTTAGGGGTTGAAAATGTATTGATTTGACAATTTGGCACGCTCAAAAAGTGTACGGTTCTCGCCCTCTTAATAAAGATGTGAAACTTAATAGGTGCCAGTTGTAGTGTCAAAAGATATATTTCCCTTCATTTCATGTAAAAGTGTCTCTTAATAGGGGTGTCCCTTAAATAATGGTGTCCCTAAGGAGGGGGAAGGGGGTTCTACTGGATGTTTTAGTGGCGTGTTCTGATACAATATCCAGTTGTTCATGATGACACTGATCATTAGTATGTAATTATAACGAATATTGTATCTGGAATTATAAAAGAATGTGTCTGTGGAGAAAACACACTTTAATATACAAATAAATGGCATTCATATACATACGGTAATGAACGATACATGATTAGATCCATACAATTTTATACAATAGCCCTATATATTGTTTGGTAACGCATGAATTGATTGTGTGAATGATCATACAGGACAGAAAAAGATAGATATTACGCATTATTACATATATTTAAATATGTTTTAGTGGCGTGGTCTGATGTGATATATATTATTTTTCATGATGACATTGATAATTATTAATAATAATTATAACGAATATTGTATCTGGAATTATTTATGTGTCTGTGGAGAAAAATCATTTAAAGTACAAATAAATTGTATTCATACAAAATAAACTATACATGAGTAGATCAATACAATTGTATACAATAGGCCTATTTTATATATTGTTTGGTTCAACGCATCAATTGATTGAATGTGTGATTTAGGACAAAAATAGGTCAATATTACACATCAATACATAGGCTTATTTATTTAAATATGTTTTAGTGGCGTGGTCCAATGCAATATCCATTTGGTCATGATGACATTAATCATTATTATGTAGTAGTAGGCCTAATTATAACAATATTGTATCCGGAATTATAAAACAATGTGTCTATGTAGAAAAAAGATTTAAAATACAAATAAATGGCATTCATAAACCTAATAAATGATACATGAGTAGATCCATTAAATTGTATGCAATAAGCTTAGGCCCTATATATATTGTTTGGTAACGCATGAATTGATTGTGTGAACGATGATAATGAATACGGCAAATATTACCGTACATAGGCTTATATAGGCCTATTTAGGTATGTTTTAGTGGCTTGGTCTAATACATGTCATGATGACATTAATCGTTATTATGCAGTAGTAATTATAACGAATATTGTATCTGGAATTATTAAACAATGTGTCTGTGGAAAAAAACATTTGAAGTACACATAAATAGTATTCATACATAATAAACGATACATTATTAGATCCATAAAATGTTATTTATACAATAGGCGTATTGTTTGGTATACATGTAATTTTCATGTAAATGCATTGATTGTGTGAACGATGACATTGGACAGAAATATGGTAATTATTACACATTACATTTAATGTATTAAAATATGTTTTAGTGGTGTGGTCTGATGCGATATCCGTGTTTGTTAACGGGGAATTCGATTACTTACATTTCGTCTCCGGTATTTATATTTGTAGGCTCATAGGGAATAGGATTGTATTTGTTGTTATAATATGTTACATTTCTTAGACGTATGTTTATTGTATGTTTATACGTTACGATGTGATTTTTGTTTTTGAGAATTACCAAAATTAGGCGCCAGATAAGATGATGGAATTTTGAATGCGTTTTGGTCTGATTTTTTCTTGTCTTCTGCTTTACGATGGTTTCTTCGTCGCCTCGTAAGTTCAACACAAGTCATGAGGAATCCAGCAAAGACAAATAGAATTCCAGATATATATATGGTTAAACTGTACGATCCTGATTTGTCAAATGGCGTATCTGAGGGGAAAACGTTGCAACACTGACGTGTTTAAATCTGATTTTAGTAATCCTTATTACAAGACTAGCCTAATTCATAAATGCATACAATCTTCCTAAAGCAATGTAATAATAAATTCCATTGAAGTATGTTGTTTACAAGGTAGGCCAATGCTCTTAATTAGCTACCAAGAGCAGATGTGATCCATATGCCAACATAAATAATATGTATGATTAACTTTATAAATAATTTATGTTATCTTCGAGTTCTGTACTTCATATTTCATGCGAAAAAATATCTTATAGAGTAGGCCTAAGGGCCAAATAATTGAAAAAGTGAATATCTACTTGCTAAAGTTTGCAGTAGGCTTATGCATGCTATAATTGTATCTATAATATCCAAAGATGATTTTGCAGAAAGTTGTTGGTGACTTTAGCTCCTGGTGGTTATGCATTTCTCTTCGTTATTCTCTTTGTTTTCGTTATTGATGTTGTTGACTGTCAGTGGCGTGGCGGATTCAGGAATTCAAAATAAAGGGGGCCCGGGGATGTACTTTCACAGATGGAGGATCTATACCACCTCAACCCTACCATAGTTAGGGCTGTGGTAAGACCATTTGTGAATATGGCACCTCTAGATGACCGGAAATTGCACCCTCAGACTTCAAATTTTAATATAATTTTCTTTATAGGCCTATCTCCATTTTTGAACAATTTTTGAATCCGCCACTGATTGATTGTACAGTTGGTGTACTTATTGTTGTTTTTTTCGTTGGTGTTGTTGTAGATGATGATGATGTTATTGATTGTTGTTAGAGATTCATGTTTTTGTTTATCAAAATATGCATAGGCTACATTATTGCCCATGGGATTAGTAAAATAATGTAGCATTGTGCATGAATATTATCGCACGTCTATTAAAATTGATATCTGTGATACTGAAGGATGTAAAGTTTTGAACCTACAGTAGGTAATTTAATATTAACATACAATTTCCGACAGCTCCAAGGTACGTATTCTACAGTTTGCGTGAAGTTACCACAAATTACTTGATGTATAAGCCAGTCGTTTGCATACTGATGGCTTTTATCGTCAGGCCTATACAAAATCATTCCAATCTCCTGCCTCCTCCTCTTTCTCCTCATCATCATTATCATTGTCGTCATCATCATCAACAACAACATGTTATCACCTGCATATCGGTAGGCCCATATTGTCGATCACCAACTCTACTCATCAACATCAACGTCATGATCATTACCATCATATGATCATCATCATCATCATAATCTTCATCATCATCATCATCATTATCGCCATAATCATCCGCATATCGATCAAATAGAGTGTATTTTGCAACCAGAAAATGCAATTTTATCCTCGCGCTGAGCAGCGTGACCACTCACAATTTTTGATATACCCAATGACTGGGTCGAAATTATTACCCAAGATTCAGCAAAAATTGCTCAAAATTACCCAAGCTTCCTGAAAATGCATTAAAATTTGAAAAAAACCCCCGTGTTTTTCGCATGTATAGTTTCCCTTTTAGTTCAATTTATTAACCATTTTTTATTGTAATTGTTTGTGTTAATTATGAAAATTAATATTCATGAGGTGATAATACGGATAGAAAAATACGCCCTCAGTCGGCCAGTGTTATCAGTGATCAAGTTTTATTATGTAATGCGTTAATTAGGTAAGATCAATGGCAACGCAAATCACAAAAAACAATTCTGAACCCATGTTTATAGCAATTAACAATGTTATGTGCACTTCGTTGAGTTTTGCTTACTTGAATGGACTGAAATATACTTTGTTACTTCTTAATTCTTCCTCTATGACAAAAATATTTAATTTTCTTAGTAAAAATAAAATACCCAAGGATTTGAACTGAATACCCAAGAACCCAAAATACCCAAGATCTTGGTTAAATACCCAAAAGCAGTGGTCACACTGGCGCTGAGGCCTTGATTCCCTTATCAGCTACACATGAGTCATCCTTGGAATATTGCATTATACTGCGGGGTACACAGAACTATAGACTCAGGAATAATATCTTACCAGCAGCAAACACGGGCAGCTATAGTGACCATATTGATAGCGTTTAAAAGCTAACAAAATGATATACATAAACAAATCATAAAAAAACACGCCTAACCAATCCTGGCTCAATGCAAAATGCGTCTATGGAAAATTGACCATTCGGACCCTCCTTTCAAACGGTAATTTGTAAAATGACAGGCCCTTTTTTCAACCAATCAAAATAAAACTTACATCAGAAGAATCTATGAATATGATAATGTTTCTTTCTAGCAAGTGTACAAGAATCTTTTCTTATGGTGAATGCTCAGCAAAGCGATTTGAAGACAACCGAACCCTCTGAAAATCGAGAAAAATGGCCTTTGACACGGGCTCCGGTCATTGTAGTTGCTTACGAAAAATGCTAAATGACAGGGACTTTTTTAAGCTTTTGAAATTCAAATAAAAACAACAAGTTGCCTAAATAACTGAACTATAACATATCGAAAGTACAGAATTATCTGACGACAAGTGCGGAACGCACGATGTACCGGTAAACACAACATTGGCCCGAAAAAAGCCCGCGGACACGTGCCTCCCGCTGTGCCAGTAGCTTGGTCGAAAATGTTGATCATAAGATCCACAACCACCATATCTACATCTCTTATCATCATCATCATCATCATCATCATCATCATTATCATCATCATCATCATCATCATCATTTAATCATCTTGAACAATCATTATCATCGTCTAAATTTAAACACGTCGTATGATGATCATGATATTGATCGTTATCCAAATAATGGCTGTTTAATTTTTGTTTGGTCTCATCGTCAGCAACACTGCAACTAAACATTATGTTCATCACGCCACAACAAAATAAAAGGCACTTTAAATAATGATGTGTTGATATTTAATAATTTATGAAGCATAATGCCAGAGCTTCTATGCACTTTAAGCAAACAGAAAAAGAAAAAAAGTAAGGGAATGAGAATACAGGTAATAAAAAAAAAATCAAAAAGAAATACCTTAAAACTAATAGTACCACTACAAACAGTGAAATCCATTACATAATTCACAGCGTGATATGACAAAAATGTATTCAAAGCAAACGTCAGGAAAAAATAATAAAAATGTGAAGAAACTTATAGTGGATCAAGAGGCGCGTCTTCAAAACAGACTTGAAAGTATTAACATAATAATAAATATGCTTACTATGTTTTAAAAAGTAATACCGGTACATAATTATTGAAAACTACAGTATTTTTTATGTTAAACAGTAAAAGATTTTAAAAATCCTGCTGGAATATATTCTTAAGCTTCACATAGTTGAAGATGATGCTCGTGTAATGACCATTAAAACTGATAGTAAAGACCAGTTCAAGTTAATTGGTTTGTTAAAATGGAAAATGTATCACAGCCTATACATACGGTAGTGTTTATAACCTACCTGATAATAGAGGTCCAGCCAGATTTGCGAAACCTGTCACAAAATATGCGATTGAAATCGCCTCAACCGCGCTTTTCTTGCCAAAGAGCTCAACCGCAACGGGTAGTATCATGCTATATACTGTTCCTCGTGGAATACTTAAACCTGGATAATAAAAGTTGGATATATAAAATGTCTATGTAAAGCGGTAGGCCTATGTATGGGTGAAAGTGATGCAGGGTGTTAGTGTGTATTGAACTGTTAGAAAATATTATTATTATTATTATTATTATTATTATTATTATTATTATTATTATTATTATTATTATTATTATTATTATTATTATTATTATTATTATTATTATTATTATTTATTATTATTATTATTATTATTATTATTATTATTATTATTATTATAGGCCCTATATATAATGCTGATAATGATAATAATGAAGATGATCACCATATTAATGATGATGGTGATGATGCCGAAAAGGAATCACGATGACTATGTCGTTATTGCTGTTGTTATTTTTGTTGATGATGATGACGATAATGATAATAATTATGCTTTATTTCAAACTCAGGCATCGACTCATGTGTTCGTCCACAAGAATGTAGGTTGAACAGAAACAAAAACCACTAAATAATGCAACAAGACACCAGCTAGAGTAAAATATCCTATAGAAAAATTAATATAGAGTGAGGTAAGTATCAAACCATCTTTTAAAAACACTAATCAAACTGAAACAAGATTAAGTCAATAAAAGGGTTGATTTCTGAGCAAATGTATGATTTTACGGAAAATTTCGATGGAAAAATATTTTCATATTTTGGAAAAACATTCTCCTTTAGTGTTTATCGTAATTGTTATGATATAGTGTATATTCATTTTGTGTGTCATTGTCTATTGTGTAAAAATAGTTGGAGCCTCTTGCTCGTAGTCATAACACTTTCTTTAAAAGTCCATAACGTTTTGATTGATTTAAACAAATACATAGGCCTACTGTAAATGCACTAAAAACATAATGAAATAGGCCTACAGTATATAAAGTATTTTATACCGAATACATAGATTCTAGGAATTTGGTTGGTTGAAAGTCGGGTAATTGTTCAAGCCATGCCCTTTTAGCCGGTCAATCAATGTAGTGGTATTTAAAAGAAAAATTTACTGGGATTTTAATCGGGTCATAGTTGAAATTATAGCCCTTGATGATCTTTAGGCTGTACTATGGCCAGCCTCCAGTAAATATTTGATACTATACATTAAAGTAATACCTGCTATTATAAGACTGGTTACAAAAGTTGATTTTGATATTAACAGAAAAAGCATAAGCATTCCGCCAAAAAATGAGTTGAATGCGTAAACGAGTGTTCTGGAAATACAAATGTTGTCAGTAGCGAAAGCCATCAAAAGGCGTCCCAGCAAATCTCCGACCCCCATCAATGTACTGGTGAGCGTGATCTGTCCGTCATTTGCCCCCAGTATTCTCATATAATTACCCTGCAATAGATAATATTAACTTATTTATTAAAAATAAATATTGGATATATTCTACCTTATTAATAGGTCCATGGACATACCAATAAATAACTGTAAAATGTATAAAATGGAAGGAAAAATAGACACAACCGAAGACCTCAAACATGTAAGTGGCAATCATTTTTTTGAATGATTAGTAATGTAACTGAGTAACGAACAAGTCAACAACGATAACTAAATTATGCAAACTATAGATTTACGATCAAGGGCCAACATGACGTATTCGGAGATATAGGTAAGGGTGATGGAAAAAAGGCGGATTATATTAACAGGAAGATGTCTAACAACTGTAATGGACCATTCAGATTGTCATTCAAAACGACTGACCAATCAGAACAGGGCAGGAATTGGCGCTTGTCCGACAACACACTACCGTATGTCCCACAAACTTACATAATAGGCCTACGGTACTTAATTTTACGCTGTGGTTTTGTAGAACCTCCTCCTTAACAATATCTAATGGGCGAAATTAGCGAAACGTCCGATTATCGATTAAGAAAATCCCCGTATTAAGAGCAATCGTACATATAGTAGATACTCACAACACTGATATATAGAAACTGGACAACCAGAGTGCAGGTGAAGAACACAACTTGAGTCGACCAGAATAAAGGACACTTAACAAGTGACTTGATTCTTTTGATAGCGCTAACCTTGTCCTTCCCCTTGAAGTCATTCTGTGTGATGCTCTCATCTCCGTCTTTGGGCTTGAAGTTTGGCGGAAGATAGAAGACGTATGAGCATAATAGTCCCATGACTCCGTACGCCGCAGCAATTACTCGGAGACTCTGTCGCCAGCCTAAGTGAGCGAATATCCAACTTATAGCTGGTGAATTGACTATCAGACCTGCAAATAAAAAAACAATACTAATTAGAATAGATTTACTCTTAAAAATATATTGATAATTCATATATCATTATATATATATATATATATATATTGCTAGTGATAAGACTGTGTATAACCTATTGTTTATAGATCTGGTGATTAATCACCCATTGTATATTCTTATGTATTCTGTTAAGTTTCTCATTGATACTCATGCGCTGACGAAGGTAATAGGAGTTGCCGAAAATTTCGCAAATAAAATATTTCTACGTCTCTTACAAATCAAAGTATCGTAGCAGTTTATTTTGTCTGCGTCTACCTACTGATTTATTCTTACGATGAGACATATTTGGATCTACATCAACAACACCGATTGAATATGAATATATATATATATATATATATATATATATATATATATATAATGCATAATAATCAGTGCTCAAATATATATATCTTGTACAAAATGAAAAAAAAAAATTTTTACATGAAATTTAAATACAAATAAATAAACCGGCACTTTACAGCTGATGGAGGTACCGCGTAGGTACCGAAAGCTACTGAAAGAAATTAAAAACCATTGACTCTGAAAGGTAACATTTTCTATTATAGTTTACAAATACTTTATAGCCCACCTACTCCAATACCAGAGAGTCCTATTCCAGTTGAGAGGCTGACGTATTTCACTTCAAAGCACAATACAATCATGTGAGCAGCCGTCAAACATACCACGTTAGTCGCGAACCCAACCAGCCCACCGTACACGAAAGCTATCACTGACAAGTCCTTCAGGACTGATGTTACCAAGTTGCCAATGGCAAAACACACAACACCGATCAGGATGGCGTTACGATGTCCAGCTCTCATGAACAGGGACGCCGTCAAAGGCGATGCGAACCCGTAGACCGTAAAACTAATCGCGCCTGGTAAACCTTTAAAAGAGTAAAACAAATATAATACAAATTTTATTTTAAAAAAAGAGAAATGATTTGTTATGTGGCTGTAATAATTGTGTTTCGATATGAATAATTTGTGTTACATTTTAAAAAATACTATCCATCCCGAATGCAATACACCCACCCTGATTCGTCTGCGTCTGCAACGCAATCGGAAAAGTTGAACGCACATAATGGGGTCCCTGAGTGGGCAGGGTCATGGGAAGAGAACGTAATGTTTGCTTGTTCCGTCGCTGGAAGACTATTTTAGACGTGGGGCGAGGGGTGGGGATGGGGTGGTTTGCGGTAGTTCTAGGGTTCTTCTAGCATCGGAAAGTTTTGTTTTTCTAGACGCTGAGAAATGCACTTAAGTGCATTGCGAGACTTCTATTGATGAATGAATACACACTAAATTAATAGATTTTTTCCCATTTAGCATGGACAATTAATAATTGTGATGAAGATGATGATGATGACGATGCGATGATAATAAGGAGGTGGAGGAGGCATCGTAGCAGGTGACGACAGGCTCCTGTGCAAGGTTAATTAACAGGTCCTTTGATATGAGTGTCAACCGAGGCCCGTATCTCGAGTTCGTCGTTACATATTCAGTGCACGCAATCGGACAACAGTAATTAAGTTATATAATCAGTACCTTCTCGACTGTCGTGAAAATATCATATCTAAAAAATTTCGTTAAATGCATGCTTGGAAGCGAAAATTTTAACCTAAATGTTTGATATATGTTTCATGTTGTTTGTTGAATGGTCTTTAATGATATTATGTTCAAGACCACAACATAAGGAAGAACATTGTGTCACCTACAAAGTTCAGACCCATACACATTTATATTTCCTTAGGCCTAAATCATAAGGAAGTCCGCTCTATATCCAAATTTCAGGAAAGTATACGTTTTATGCATGTTTTATGTTGTTTGTTGAATGGTCTTCTTTGAAATATTACAGTCTAATATGACCATAACATAAGGAAGTCCATTCTTTAAATGTTTAATAGATAGTACAGAGAATTATGATTGTTTATCTAATTCATTATACACATGCTAAATCCAATTAAAAAAAAAAAATTAAAAATATACGTTTTCAGTGCACGCGCCGACGTGGAAATATTAACCTAATAATCTTGTTAATAATGCGGTTCTAAAATTCATCTTATGACCACAACTTTTAAGTTGTAACTTCAGAAAAAATAATAATGCATTTTTATTGTACCGCCACCAGATGGGAAAGTAATTAAATACGCATAAATGTCTTCTGTGATAGGTTGATTGCCAAATTTTCAATGCTTAGTGGTGGACGGTCGGATATAATACGTAACTCTCACAATAATTTCATATTTCGAATAATTGTTTGGAGTATATGATCACGTTCCATGATAGATTACATCCACAGGGTGCCCCTAAGACAAAAATTCAAAATTGAATACATTGCGTTTTTCCGAATCAGTAGATTTATTAGGCCTACTGGTTAAAATGTAAAAATTTAAGATTTTATTTTTAAATCACAGAAAATCACAAATTTATATTCAAGACTGTCTTGAAAATGTGGACCTTATCAAATTTGGTTGGGTGCGTTATACACACTCTACGTAACACCCCATCTACTGGATATACGGGCCTGGAAGCTTGACATGTTACTTGCTAATTAATGCAGTATTATACGCTTATTTGATATCTTCTCAATTTCTCAGTATTTAAAAAAAATTCTTTTCCCACTTCCAACACTGTATGATTTGAAATTTACATACCATTCACGTCGTTGCTCTTCTTCTGATTCTGTGTTTATTTTCAGTCTCTCAGTGCTCGGTGGTCATTTTTGACTTTCTATCTAAGTGTGTTCGTAAGTTTTAAGCTCTATGTCTACAATTAGGCTACCAACTCCATTAAAGACTTGTTTTTTGTTTTTTTGTTTTGTTTTGTTTTGTTTTATTTTTAACGAATAGCATTCGTTAAAATAATGATACAAAATCTGATATGTTTACATTGGTAGTGGTGTTGCCAGACCTCAAGTTTCCACCTCAATTCTCTACCCTACCCCTCAGCCCCACCCTAATCCCCAGTCATGGCCTTATCATTCCTATATTAAAAGCTTAGTATAGGCCTAGACCCAGAAAAAAAGAAAAACAAAGACATTTTATACTGACAAATACACTTTAGGGTACAGATTTTTTCCCCGCTCCCCTCTGTGCATGCACCAATTCTTCCCCCCCCCACCCCACAGCCATGTCAATATATAATACTGGCTTTGAGGGGGGAAGTAGGCTATACCTACTCTAAAACCATGTTGCTACAGAATGAAAACCCTTTATATATAATTGCGGTGTTGCCAGACCCCGACATAGGCCTATATATGCTTTCATCAAATACCCTTACCCCTACCAGTACCCGTAACCACCTCCATCCCCTGCCCAACATCAATATATTTATTTTATCTAATAATCAACACAACTTTGTGAAAACAGTGTACTGACAGTATAAAAAATCAAATCCAGGACCTTTTTAATGTGTGGGAATATGTGTCTGTTTTCCCCCATCCCATATGATAGTTTTGACATATCTAGTATTAAATTAATAGAATGCACAGTTAGCTTTCGGTCAGCTGGGAAATGTTCCTTTATATATTTGATTTTTCCAACCACTTATAACAATTTATTATAATTAATAGTGAATATATAGTTAAATGAAAATTTAAATATTCATTAATAATGAACATATAGTAATCTTTTTATTCTTTTTAAATACTTATAACTAATTTATTATTTAATTAAATATAAATTCAGAATTGATGTAAATTTATCCGGATCGGGAGCTAACCGTTAGCGTTAACCGACACCTGTGTGATAACGCCCGATCGGTTAGCGCTAATCGTTAGCGATCCGGATACCGCTAACGGTTAGCAAGCGCTATCGGTTAGCTGGTTGAGCGCCTTTCTATCATCAACCAATCACACGTACGCGTTTACAATTTCCAGTTTCTTATTGGCCAGTTATTTGATCATCCTATTCTTGGTATCGGAATCGGGATCTTCTCGTATGGACGCACGGCAGCTAACGGTTAGCAGGATCCGGATCCTGCCAACCGTTAGCTGCCGTGTGAGAACATAGCCTAATTTGTGGTCGAAATGTTAGAGATGGAACCTTCAAATATAACGAAGCAGGTGTGGTTAATATTTTCATAGGCCTTACTGAAAACAATTTAGCCATAGTCCTACTATATTGGCTGGTACATTTTAGTATTGGGGTAGGGGATAAAGCCTGGCCCAGGGTTTATCAATCTCAGCTTAGCAAATATTATCTTACGTCAAAAAATTAAGATGCAGAATCAGGTGTGGTCAATATTTTCATAGGCCTTACTGAAAACAATTTAGCCATAGTCCTACTATATTGGCTGGTACATTTTTAGTATGGGGGGTAGGGGATAATGCCTGGCCCAGGATTTATCAATCTCAGCTTAGCAAATATTATCTTACGTCAAAAAGTTAAGATGACCCTAAGCAAATACCTTAAGCAGTTTTATCAACCCATCTTATCAAACTCTTAGCTTGAACATCGTCTTAGATGGCGCATACGTACAATCGACTTTTTAATTTTAAGCAATCCTTAATCTAAGCAATATTTATAAATTTTACTTAAGAAAAAAAATGGACGAATTTAAGCTGATTTCTTGTTTGATAAATCCAGCCCCAGAGCTGTAAATTCGTCCCTGCCTCTGGGGTGAAGCTATTATCAAGGAGTAACAGTTCAAGGGGAGGATTGCCATAATATCACATAGAGCCCCGCTTTGATCACCTGTCTAAATGACCTAAGAGGTGTATTCAAAAGCTCTTTTCGTCCTATGCTGGATTCGCCACTGGGTGATGTTGAGGTGTCACTATAAACCACACAATATGTCGGGGTCTGGCAAAACAGCAACTTATATACCAGGGTTATTATTCTGTGCAATGTAAAAACAATGTGGAGGATTTAAACACAAAGCTCCACGCAGTGTTGTACCGTTTTTGGTGACACGTTTAAAAGCTAAACGTGTTTAGACATAGCTAAATTGCTTAGGATCTTGACGTGTTTAGCATTAAATGTGCTTAGGCATTTGACATCATGTTGTCATATACCTAAGCACCTTTAATGCTAAACACGTCAGAAACCTAAACACATTAGGCCTGGCCTAAACACTTTCGATTTTAAACGTGTTACCCAAAACGGGACAACATTGCTTGGAGCTTTGTGTTTAAATCCTCCATGCTGTTTTTACAGTGTAGCAACATGGTTTTAAAGTAGGTATAGCCTACTTGCCCCTTAAAACAAATTAGATATTTACATGCTAGGGTGGGGGGGGGGAGGGATGGGATTGGAAAGTGAATTTGTCAGTGTACAGTGTTTTTTTTTTCTGGCTATAGGCATATACTAAGTTTTTAATATATGAACGATATAGTAGGGTCATGACTGGGGATTAGGGTGGGGCGGAGGGGTAGAGCAGATCATTGAGGAGGAAACTTGGGGTCTCGCAACACCACTACCAATGTAAACATATATCAGATTTTGTATTCTGTACGCTGTCATAATATTTTTGACTTTAAAAAATAGGAATAAGGATGGGAGTGGGTAATTTTAAGGGGTCTTACATCACCTCCACAACAAAATATCAGGTTGGATTTAGGTTTTTAATGATGTACACCGATAATATGCTACTTTGTTGAGGAGAAAATTGGTCCATGTTCTACATGTATGACATTTTATGATGTATGATATTTTAACTTGTTATATTGAATATGATTACTTTATTGCAATTCTGTTTTATTGTGTGTTCAACTTTTGTATTTTCTGTGTGTTGACTTTTTATTATTAACTTTTTTCTATTTTACGTAGTATATCAAACAACAAATTTCCAATTGTATGTTTTATATAATTTGGACAATAAAAGTTTCTGAATTTTGAATTTTGAATTTGAATGTGGTAAATTTCTCTACACTGTCATATTTAGGAAGTTTTGCCAATGCATTAAGATAGGAACGTAGCTGGGTAAATTGTAGGGGTCTTACATCACCTTCCCAACTTCCTATTGGGTACGATTTAAGTTTTTTTTTGTGATGTATACCGAGAGTAATTTGTTGGGAAAAAGTTGGTCCATGTGCTACATGGGGTGTGTTTTCTCTATACTGTCATACTTAGGAAGTTTGGCAAATGCATTAAGATAGGAACTTGGCAAGGTGGGGGTACCTTGTAGGGAGTCCTACATCATCTTCCCAAACTGATATCATGTAAGATTTAAGTTTTTTATGATGTATACTCACTCACAGTACTTTGTTCTGACAAAATTTGATGTATGTGCTAGATGGGGTGAAATTGACCAGTTTTGGGGGTATTTCGAGGGGGTCTGGAGTCAGACCCAACCCCCGGGGTTCATCTTAAACACTTTGTTTCAATGTCTTTGAAGGCCTAACCCGATATTAGGGGTCAACCCTTCTAGGCAAAATGGGGTGAAATCTTATGTTGCTAGCTCTCTGCCTAGGGACACACTATGAGCGCAAACGAATCAGTATTCGCTCTTTATTTCGGAGCTCGACGACGACGCGACGCCGTCTGCTATTGTCGATGGCAGACTACAGCAGATTGGCGACAATTGTTGGAGACGACCGAACTGGTCGGTGTCGGCCAGGCGACGAGTTTGTCGGGCAGAGTTTGTAATGGGATACTTTTTAAAAGGGCGAATTGACTGGTATCCGTCAGTATTAATTTCCTGAAAAAATTTTACAAATTAAAAGCAGAGAGCAAAATCGTTTCTGGATATATAAATGTCTTTGTTATAAATATTTTCATTAGCACTCTAAAATTAATATTTTCAATTTGTCTGTGTTAGGCTAAACACAATTGAAAATGCAATATTTGAATTATTTTGTTTTGATTTTGATTACCTGAACTGAGAAGAGCCGAATATGTCGAAATTGTTTACAAGTTAATAACGATTTCATGTTATTTTCCTAAATGTTATGTACTTGAAGCGTCATGGGGCTGTACGGAAAGTACAAAAGTAATTATTTTGTTGAATTTATATGTTTGGCTATAGAAAATTAATTAATTGGCCCTATCAATGCGGCTTTCTATATACATTCAATAACAAAATTTCCTTACCGTTTCTGTTGGCTTCAGCTTCATAAGTGATCTATAATGCCTATATTAAATAGATTTTATCTAAACTTGTAAGAACTTGCTTGGACCTAGCTGAAACCGGTTTTTGTTGCTGGAGTATTCTATGGCTTTTAAATAAACCATAGAGCAAAAAACAGAATAGTCTTTTGGAAGTAATGTAGCCAATGTTTTTGTTAAGAGTTTGCTATTCGCTGATGACAATTGATGCGTGCGAGCACCAACAACCGTGACGACGTTTGTCAAGGCCTACCACCATCTAGCGACAGGCTATGTCTATTTAATTTTTCATTACATTATCAAATGTAATGGAAACAAAATACAAATTGCAAAGGAAAGCACACAAATAACATATAATAGACTAACGGAACGTACTACCTTGACGAGATGCAATAAGACTCCCTAATAATGTTATTTTACTTTTATTTTGTCATATCCCTTCCACATACAAACCCAACCCCCTGTCTCTTATACACATCTAGATGTGTATAAGAGACAGATATATATGTAAAATGTATTGGTAAATGTTAGAAACGTTTCTACCAGTCATATTTATATGTTAATACAGTAATTATGTTTATAAGGAATCTAGGTGTACACTGGATGACTGATTCGAAGATATAGGTGTACACTGGATGACTGATTCGAAGATATTTTTAGCTATAGATAGTTTTGTGCTGTAAGACTAAATGTTTTTATTTTGTACACTATTGACTCAGAAATAAGGTAGCTATTGTGTTGTGTATACTTTCCCATGCTTGATCGAGTATCTATTGTGATACACTAGGCCAGCGTTACGAACACGTCATGGGCTCAGAGTAACACAAATTCCGGGTTAATGATAAACTAGTAATCACTTATCGATAATAACGCGGTTAGAGCAATTCAGTTCTTCCAACATTGCAAGTGAACGACTGGCGTATGAGAGGATTTGATTATTTTACCCAGGGATCACAGATATCTGGCATTTAAAGGAAGTGATCAAGACCGCACCAACCCCTTTCTTTTATAACAAGGTAGGCTCACAAGTACACTGAAAGAAAAGGACATAGTAAAGAATAAGGTAAAAATATATTCTTGCCATGTAATGCAGGCCTACGTGTAAATAGAGGTCTTAAAAATTGAGATATGAATTTTGATAAGATACTGAGAACATGATTGAAGGCATTAATTATAGGCCCACGTTTTTCTTTTAGGTCCATCGATTTTATTATACACCTGATTATTTGTATTCAAATGTATTTTCATGTATTAGGCCTATATTGGAATTGTGCATGTTTATGTTGGGATAACCAAAGAAATACGGAATCTGTTCTTAGGACTTTTCTTATGACGTAACGAAATCTCTCTGCCTAATTAAGATCTTTAGAATGACCCCCCACATTTTGGGTAATGCCAGTAGCTTGTCTGTGGTAATTACATACGTCAGGCCATTAGTAATATGGGGCCTAATACAGGTTATCTTATTCAGTGTTGTTATCGCATTTAGGACTACGAACCAGACCAAAATATGGAGGTACATGCTGTACCTCCATATTTTGGATAATGACATGGATTTGTATTTCAAAACAGAATTATTGATCAAAATCGATGCATTGTTAAAATTCATTGGTGGCATGGCATCCTCGTAGTTGACGGTGAAGCCACCGCTAATTCCACGTACCTTTGTCACAATGGGCAAAGATCAGTGTGACAATAGGGTACCGTAGTGCAAAAATACTGTCGATGACGCTCTGTTATTAGAATCAAGGTATAGTATATATGGCCTACCTACACTAACTGTAGGCCTACATACAAAACTACTTTTGAGATTGATTTCAGGCCTAAGTTTTGTATTTCTACACAAAGCACTATAGGGTCGCCCGTATTCTCGAAAGCGGGCTAACTATAATCAAGGACTAACTGTAGTCTAACTAGTCCAAGACTCAAGTTAATCCTGGACTTTACTTTCCAGAATATGCGCCTAGGAGGTTGGCCTAAAAACATGAAATATAGACCCTGTACAGCTAAATCTAATGAGGAAATAATGCCGAATCATTCAGTGACTAAACCACCATTACATTGGGAAAGGGGAGGGGTAGTTTAAAAAGACTAATAAATAAAAACAGCAAAATTAACATAATACTTGCTATTACCATGAAGGAAAAGTGTTATTGCAATAATTTAACTTTCATTCTCAGTTTCATACCATGATTCTCAGTTAATCAGGCATTAAGTACACACTCATTTTTTTACAATACATCAGCCGTGTAGGCCTACTGTTTTGAACAATTGTTTCTATTATAGACTACACAGAATACCAATAATCATTGTTCTTTTCTTACGGAAGGCCTGTTAAACTGTGCTGTGTCTTTCAACGATAATAGTATGTTTGAATAGGTATCTATAAAAAAAAATAATAACAATATTAACATGGAAATTTCTTATGAAATTGTTGTACAAATGTACCGTATTGTTTGCGCTCACAAGGAGGCGAGGATGGGGTTTTGAGGGGAATCCCCTCCTAACCTTAGAAATTTAAATATACACATAAAGGCTGAAAATATTGTATTATTATAGGCTATGTTGATACCATTTTATAAATTAGGCCTATATACTATCAAAAATGGATATCAACATTATTCTGTCCACAATGCGTGATTCGTACACCACGTCATTGCGTGCATCGTTTGTAGTACGTCGCGTGCACCATTAATTAGACCTAATATTTGGTGCTTTAGGCCTACCAGAAGCCCCTGAAAGCTTCGCCAATCTAAGCATTATAAATCTGCCTGAGCACATTCTGGAGACACATAGGCCTAAAAAACGTGAAAAAAAAACAGACAATAGAGGTCCGGGATTTCATCCCCATCCCGCGAGAGTACCGACGTCATCCTGGTCTCTGGCTGTTATACAGTAATGTTTCATTTTCGTTTTTATCGTTTATTTTCTTTTATATTTTATTTGACAATTGACACGAAATAATTGGTAAAAATAAACAAGATAAACATACTATAATGTCAGAAAAGGTAAAATATCTGTATGTTACACTCTGAATTAAAACAACTTGTGCAGGTCATTGAAATTAATTACTGTATTATAAGTGCTGATGTTTATCATTGTCTAGTTTGCTCATACGAAATGGTTGCATATCAAATCGCATGGAGATAATAACTCATGTTTGTCTAGCTAGAATGCAGGAAGCAATGTAAGATGGGCGGTACATAGAACATAGACTGCTCATTAATTACTTTCCTCTATTTCAAATTAAATTAACCATTAGACGGGAGCAGGATTTCTTTATTTGGCATTAGGTACCGGGTATCGTGGACTAACGCAAGTCACACGATGCAGGCTTATAGCCATCTAGACAAACATGGGTTTAACCAAAAGACATATTCTACGAGAAAGGTTCTAATAATAAAATATTACTCTGCAAGTTTTAGTAAACTAAGAATCGACGATTTTTACGTCAAGAAAATCCTCTCTGTGTTTGTGTGTACCACTCTCATATTATTCATAATATAGTTGCATGGTTGGTCTACAATATGTTACTCCGTGCACCTCCCATTTACGTCACGTGTATTCACACATCAATGACGTCATTATTTGTGACACAATACATGTGCTTTCGTTAAAAAGCAGTATGGAAATGACTAATATACGAAACAAAGTAGAAACATACTTTAAAATTATAAAAAGATACGTTGGTATACTCTCATTTAATAAGGAAAATACTGAATCATTAGCCTTTCCCCCCACTTTGTCACCCATGCCGAACTTCCATTTATGTTCTTCTATTAACGTTCAACCTTTATGATGAGGACCCTATGCAAATATTTACTTGCCTTTTGTGCAATTTAGTGTTATCCCCGGTTTTTCCATTTTGAACTCGCCCATGTATTTGTATTTTATTTTAAGTGGGCCATATCAGATAGGCCAGGTCTTTTATTTAATGTTTGCATTTTATTAACACGTGATTTAAATGAAGTCTAGTGAGTAATCGGATTGAATTGGATTGGATTGGATTTATTCGGTGTAAACACCAAGGATAACCCTCGAGTCCGAAGAAGTTTCATTTCCAATGGGGTCCTTCCGGTGGTGGAAGTACACCGAGCGGCAATCCCCTATTTCGTACTGCTCGTCTTACAACAGTGTGAGCATTTTTCTGTTATTCTTAACCATGGACCATATTTGCACACACGGCACCGACGGATTACAGTAAACGTCTCATCCGAAAGACGGTGTGCTATTCCAGCTAAAACACAAGCGATCAGAATTGAACCGGGGACTAAAGGCCTGTTTATACTTCAACGATAACGATAAAAAAGCTAAAAAGCAACTGTTCATATAGAAAATAAGAGAAGTTTTACACTAGAACGATTCGATAACGATTGATCAGTTATGCGATAACAACATATTTTGACAAATCAAATCATATGACGTCATAATCATGGAAACATTAAAATCGTTGTAGTAGCAACGATTTATTGTTTTTCCATTATGACGTCATATGATTTGATTTGTTAAAATATTTTGTTATCGTATACACGACAAATCGTTATCGAATCATCCTAGTGTAAAAACTTCTCTTATTTATTTTGTTTTCTATATGAACAATCGCTTTTTAGCTTATTTATCGTTATAGTTATCGTTGAAGTATAAACTGGCCTTTAGAGATCTCCAAGGTTTAGCTTACGCCACAGTGGCTACCACCAGTTTAGTCTATAAGCTAATATTTGTATTAATCGAGTTTACTTTCAGTCATACATCCATATTTTTAAACAGAGAAATGTTATCCTAACTTCCATTCAGTCAACATAGCTAAATGTACGAAAATATTTCCATTCTAACATTTAAAAAATCAAAAATGATTTGATGAATAGACCTAAATCACATGATAACTTTTGGTTGCTTTCACCTTAGTCCTTCTCTTGCACTTCTATTGTCTCAAATATTCCGACTCATTGACACTTACTGTACGGTAACGAATTACACCTTTTTATGTTCAGTCACCCTAAACAAGATCAAGGGCCACTAAACGTAAGGAGTTAAGACTACTGAGTTGTGAATCTAACTTTATTTAATCAATATTTTATTAAGATTTATAAAGCTAAGTTCACATAACTGAAAATATCGAGGTCCGAACCGATTTTTTCTCCATCCAAGAAAGGTTTCTCTAAGCTTCAAACAATAATATAATGAAAATTAATATTAGCCTCGTCATCGTGAAAGAACAGAATGGATCGTATACCGGGACCTATCTTGCGGACGGTCCATTATACAGTTCCATTTTAATTAAATTATTAATTAAATGTTTTTAAATATTCATTAGAACAAAAGGGCATCATCAAAATTCTCAAATGACAATAGAAGTTACAATGAGAAATGTAAGGGAAAAAAGGCGCAAGAATTTTGTTTTCACTTCCGTATGAGTTAAAGGCAAGTAGTTAAAATTGCCTGTGTGTACGTCAATTAACTAAAATAGAAAGAGAAAAAATGTCAATGTTCCGTCTTTGACTCCCTATACTGCAAGCCACCATTTTGTTGAAGGTAATGAGGTCAATGTGATCGTTTCTTATTGGTCAAAAGTTAAAACCGGATTCCATCGACCAC
This sequence comes from Anneissia japonica, assembly GCF_011630105.1. Taxonomy (NCBI): domain Eukaryota; kingdom Metazoa; phylum Echinodermata; class Crinoidea; order Comatulida; family Comatulidae; genus Anneissia; species Anneissia japonica. The sequence goes on from NW_022706010.1 coordinate 203,545, forward strand.
TCACTAAGACTATTATAAAGCGGACATATCCACGCCAACATGAGAAACCAAAATCAGAAAGATAACTCATGGATTGAGTTGCCCGATTTCTTGTTTTTTAGAAGAGATTTTCTGCTGCACTGCATCCATGTTCTACTGAAAATCGCCTGTATCTTCCCAATCATCACTTTTTTCCAGATTTCATTTCATTAGTTCTTTTGAAATAAGACGTTTCTTGTTTTTGTGCTCAATCTGTAAAACTGCCTAAGACCCAATGATATTTCAATACTTTCTCCTTCCTTTATTGCCATACCTCTTCTTAACTCTCAGTTCTTCTCTATTTGTTTTTTCGGAATCCGATGTCTCGTGTGTTTTTCATTCTTGCTCCAACGGCCTGTCAAGTGCTCTCCCATTTAAACTTTGATTCCAATAATATTTGAGTTTAATTGTTTTTGTCTAGACATATTACATAATTCCTAACTCGTGCATGGTTGTATATACCACAGTTATGAGGCCTATATAAAAACTTTTGTTTAATGGATATGTCCAGAAACAATAGGCCTAAGTATTAATGAGCAGACCCTACTGTCACTGTATATAGAGGTAAGAACTATTATGAATTCCTGGTCACATTGATAAAGTAATAACTAAGTTGTTGTTGTCTTTCCTTCTTTTTTATGGTGTTATTTTAACGGAGCTTTCGGATAGTCTTTAGTTTGAACCAGGAAGGAACCGCGGAAGGAAGTTGGCGATCTTGTAGCTTGGATTGTTTTGTCGAAGTGAGGCCTCGCGTTGTTGATACAAGAGGCGTATTAGTGGATAAGTTATATCATTACATGGGGAACACTGGCGAATTACAGTAACATCACAACAGTTTCAAAAGAGTATAGACTTGTATATATATTTGCCGATCATCATCATCATCATCGCGGGTGACCAAAATAGTATTGCTTTGCCAGGCCTACAAAATTCAATTCTTTATTTGTCAATATCAAATTGCATAAAATTAACAGACAAAAAATATTGAAACAGACAACAAAAAGAAACCCCTACGAAGCCCCAAAGGGGCTTGTTAAAAAATATAGAGGGGCCTAAGCAAAGCAAAACGTACACAAAATAAATAATTTTAAAATAAATTAAAAGAGTGAAAAAAAAGTTTGAGAAAACATTTAAGTTAATTTGTTTAAGTCCTAGTACAGTACCTCTAACTTCTTTTATATATTGTTAGTAATTCGTTCACAATTAATATGATACTTCGTTACGATTTAATCAGCGTTATCATATATTCCACAGTATAATCTGGCATTTAATACGTCTTTTAATGCATTAGTTAATACTTGTACATAGCTCATAGCCTAACTGTTATGATGTAGAGTACTTGAGGAACAATATGGAAAACACCCAACAAATAGAGAAGTAATTATTTCCTAACTGGCGCATCTTCGTCACACAGGCTTTCATTGTACGCTTGAGCTATCAATCGTCCAAGCGTGACGACTCACAACAACAAAGGATACTCCTGCGGTTGAACACGCTACTACCTGTGTTTAGATTGAGCTGTGTTGCTCACTTCCCCATTGATAGAATTTTAATATTCCTATGAATAGGCGGATTAATTAAGAAGGCTTTCTGTACGTGCGAAAGCTTGGCAATTTAAAGACCAACTCAGGCATATTATATGCCGCGCTCAAAGAGCCGTGGTTTATGCCTAGGTTGTGCCTTTGTTTGACAATAAGCTCGGAGATAACTATATATTGAGTATTTACAACAGTTTTCATCAGTAGCAGTAATATACTAGCCGATCAGGATGTCAGTACGTATGTAGGCTTTATACAACGGCGGTACATTATATACAGTACTGTATAGTCTAAGCATTGTTATGGATTGGCTAAAGCGGTAAGTATAACCTAACTGTTCTATTAATTTGTCTGGCTAGTCGTCAATTCTCTCATGAGTTGAAGATGTTTGATGTATAATATTGTCTTGTACGAAGCCATATTATTATTAGTATGTACTAGAGATCGATGAATGTCCTTTGTTGCTTTGTGTAGCATAAAGTTACAGTAATGTTTATTTAACGCCTCCCTACCTGTATCTGAGGGACGAATGAAAATATGACAGAAAAACAAGTACATTTTCTGTATTTTAATTATATGTAGAACCCTCGGTAATGCTTCATTACCAATTAACCCTCATTTGAAATTCTGCAAACCTATTCTTTCTTTATGATCCAAATTATTCTTTCTGTATGTAGCTGTGGTAATAAGAATTTGAAGGCTTATGCTTTTAACTCATAATCCGTGAAGTGTAGGTGTTTCAGTTGTTTGACATTAACGAGTTTGCATAGACATTAAGTCTATAAGACTAAACTAAGATAATAATGAATTATGGCTTGATGTAAACAATGCAATCATGAGTTCAGAACATTTTGCAACGATAGTTGTAGGCACTATCAGTAGATTTTGAATATGAAATACTCGATTGATCGAATGAAAAACTGTCAGACGTTTGTTGATTTCGTTATAAGCCCATAGGCTATTATACTATAGCCACCACAGTAAATGTTTTCTTCAAATGCGTGCGGAAAGTGCTGGCCAATTTTTGTAATCAATTACGGTGCATGGATTTTACTGCATTTATTAGTCTCGTAGCACTTCATTTTAAAATGTATTAGTACAATGAAAAGTACAATGCTTTCAATATCCATAAGTAACACAGAAACGCAGTGACATCATTATTATTTTATTAAACATCAAATGTCATTTATGCTAATGAGGAAAAACAATATGGTCTGTTTTACAGACACATTTAGCTATTATTGTTATTGTTATTATTATTATTATTATTATTATTATGGTTATTATTACTGTGAGTATGATTATTTGATCTGACAAAAAGAATTTGTGGGCTTGGTAAAACATGGCTCATTATTCAGTGACTATGATAAATTCACAATGAATAGTTTTAATTATCACCTTAAGAAGTCTTTGGTCTCGGTATAAGGCAATTAATTATCTTTTTCCTTCTCATGCTTTCATTTCTATTAATGTTAAGAAATAACGTGTCTGGTCTGGGTTTTTTTTTTTTTTTCTTTAAACGAATACAAGGCTGGTTTTATTAAATTTTATTGGTATATCATTTCTGTGATTCTGTTAGTTTAGGGAAAACTAAACAATGGTACCGGTCATTTTTCCAATTTTTTTTTTAAAAGGTGGCTACGTCTTAAAGCTGAGAACTTACTGTAGCCTCCTTCCATACAATGTATTTGTTTCAATGTTTTTGCATTCTTATTGTATATTGTATTACTTTTTTCTTTGGAAAATAAAAGTATATTTGATTTGATTTGATAGTTTTTTCCGGGAAGCAGTACACTCCCTAATTTCATCGTCATCACCATCATCATCATCATCATCATCATCATCATCATCGTCATCGTCATTGTCGTCATCGTCATCATCATCATCAACCTCATCATTATCATCGTTATCATCACCGTCGTCATAATCATCATCATCATCATCATTGTTGCTATTAACCTATTAATACTATGATATTATTATCATCATCATTAGTATTATTTTATCGTTCCCAGGCGAGCATCGCGAGGAACTATGGCTCAAGCCAGCACAGGATTAGTGGATGACTTGACGGTGCTAACAACTCTTGATGAGAAAACGTTGGTAGCCGAGTTGATGAGTCGCTATGAATACGACAAGATTTATGTGAGTACACTGACTTAATCAAGTCTCACCGTACTGGAGACTCCAATTATTGATATTGGAAGTTAGACCTATATGAAATTATAATTGTTATTCGCAATTATGACGACGTCTACTGGTAATATTTTATACACTTGACTGGACTGTTAATTTACTATTTTCATAATAGGACTATTATATTGTACGTATAATTATGTTGTACGGACAATATAATTATACCTACATTACGTACAGTATATAGTCACAATTTTATTCCTCCATGGTTATACGGGGATACA